>NW_028260979.1:27500-35185 GCF_056163025.1 Triticum urartu | reverse complement strand
GTAACAGTTATAATGGTATTGTTGAAACTAGCTTGAACATGAATAACCCCTTTTGTTATTCTACGTGCACTCTTCCGTAAACTAAAACGTGCATTCCTACGTAAACCAATACGCACTTTCTTACGTGAACCAATTTTTGGTATAGCTTTTGCCATATTTTATTATCTCATAAATATGAGTTAGAAATAAAAAAAAGAAAAAAAGATACAAAGATATCCGTTTCAGGGTAAAATAAACCCTTTACTTTAATTATTTTAAATGAAATTATTTTATTTGGAATTGGAACATTTCCGCGGGTACTTTTTTTTACTTTTTAGAAAGTAAAGTTCTTTTTCGAAAGATTACCCCTGTCTTTGTTTATGCTTCGGATTAGAGCAAATGACTCTAATTCGTCCACGCCTACGAATCAGTCGACATTTTGTACAAATTTTACGAACGGAAGCTCTTATTTTCATATTTCCGTATCCTTTTTTAAACTATGAATCTAATCTTTTGGAAAAAATAAGTCTCTTCGCTTGAATTTTAGAACTTAGAATTTATTACCCTAGAAAAAAAAAGAAAAACCTAATCCTTTGAATCTTTGGTATCCTTCAAATCTTCGCTATCCTTCAAATCTTCGCTATCCTTCGAGTCTTCGATACGCTTCGAATCCTTATGGGGAAGTCTATAAATTATACGTCCCTTGCTTGAATCATAACGACTTACTTCAATTTTGACCCTATCCCCCATCAGTATTCGTATAGAACTAGACCGTATCTTTCCTGAAATATAGCCTAGGATGATGGTGTCATTCTCTAGCCGAACGCGGAACATTCCATTGGGTAGGGCTTCCGTAACTAAACCTTCGAAAGTTACTTTTGCTTCTCTCGGGTTTTTTTTTTCTCTCCTATTTTTTTTTTCTGTCATATTTTTTTTCTCCTATTTTTCTATTTTTATTTTAAAAATAGGAAGGGCGAGATAGAATTCGAGCACTATAGGCGGGGCGATTACCATATATAACATAAGACTTCTCCCCCAATTCTGTTTAGTCGAGCTTCTCGATCTGTCATTATTCCTCGAGAAGTAGAAAGAATAGCAATTCCCATTCCACCCAAAACTTTAGGAATTCCTTGATAGTTGGTATAAATTCGTAAGCCGGGTCGGCTGATACGCTTTAAAAAGGTTCTTGTTCTATATATTCCTTTTATAGTCTTTCTCTTTTGATGTCGCAAAGTTGAAACCAAGAAATATCTGTTACGTTCCTGATGTTTCCGAACACTTTCAATAAAACCCTCTCGTAGAAGTATTTTAACAATGTTTTCGGTAATATTTGTAGATACTACTCGAACTGTTCCTTTTTTATTCATGTCCGCATTTCTTATAGAGGTTAGTAAATCAGCAATAGTGTCCTTGCCCATAAGACTCTAATTCTAGGTTCCTCCTAATTTTTCTATAATCAACATGTTTTCTTTTTTTTTTTTTCATTTTGGATTTTAAAACATATACGTAAAACACAATCTACTAAATTAATTCTTTGGTCTCAATTTCGCCTACTAGTATTTATAATACTTCAGGAGCTAATGAAACTATTTTGGTAAAATTCAATTCTCTCAATTCCTCGGCAATCGCGCCAAAAACTCGAGTTCCTTTTGGATTGCCTTTTTGATCAATTATAACCGCAGCATTGTCATCATAGCGGATTATTATACCGTCTTCGCATTTGAACTCTTTACATGTACGTACAATTACAGCTCGAATTACTTCGGATCTTTCTAGAGGCATTTGGGGCAATGCGTCTTTGATTACAGCAACAATAACATCACCAATACGAGCATATCGCTGATTACCAGCAGCTCCTATGACTCGAATACACATCAATTTTCGAGCTCCACTATTATCTGCTACATTTAAAAGGGTCTGAGGTTGAATCATATTATTTTGATTTCAATTTGTTATTTCAATGCAAAAGGATGAAAGAAATATTGTCTTTCCAGAAAGAAAAACCGAGCATTTTTTTTTATCTTCCATACCCCTTTTAGGGTTCTATATCTCTAATCGAATAAATTGACTTCGTATGGGCATTTTACTGGCAGCTATGGAGATAGCTGCTCTAGCTACAGTTTCAGATACTCCCCCCATTTCATAAAGTATACGACCAGGTTTAACAACGGATACCCAATATTCGGGGGACCCCTTTCCCGAGCCCATACGTGTTTCCGTGGGTCTTAGTGTAACCGGTTTGTCGGGAAATATACGTACCCATATTTTTCCACCACGACGTGCATATCGTGTTATTGCTCTTCGTCCTGCTTCTATCTGTCTCGCCGTGATCCAAGCGGGTTCAAGTGCTTGAAGAGCATATCTACCAAAACAAATACGATTGCCTCGGCAGGATTTTCCTTTCATTCTTCCTCTATGTTGTTTGCGAAATCTGGTTCTTTTGGGGTTATAGTCGATGGTTCTCTTTCTTAGTTCCATCTCTACTGCAAAACTGGACATGAGAGTTTCTTCTCATCCAGCTCCTCGCGAATGGAATCAGAAAGCATGTAAATTTCTCTAATTCATAATATTCCAAAATATTACGGTACGGATAGATACACATTAATAGATAATAGAAAAAGTTCGGTTTTTTTTATATTGAATTTGTTAAAACAGAAAAATATAATATATAGTCAAAAAAGAAGATCTAGAATATATCCAGATGTGTGTGTATATTTATCTAAATTCTATATTTATAGATAATGTAATCCTTCTTAAAAAAATCCTTATTTTTACTCTTATTGAATCGCGGTAAAGTATTCTAATTCAATAAGAATTTCGCGGGCGAATATTTACTCTTTCCTGTCTTATTTGTTAATTTATAAACTTACCAAATAAGACAATTTTTTTGGTTTGTTCCGCCATCCCACCCAATGAAGTGTTAGGATTCTTTTCAATAAAATCCTATGGAATCATAGGTTCTGTCGTTCCCACTGCTTCTCCTTGAATGGTTAGGTCTGAATCCCGCAACGGAGCTTCCAAAAAATTTCTTTCCGAGTTAATTTTCTCAGTTTTATTAACCCGGGCGGCTCTTTATTATTGCTTTAAATTTGTAGTTCTTGTTTCAAGTTACAATTTTTAATTCTCTATTATTTTTATTATATTGATGCTTTATCACATTGCCTTTTATGATGTAATTCATAGACCATACATAGTGGAATCCTATATCTTATTTATTTCCTCTTCCTTCTTTCTATCATCCCTCCCTTTATCCACATCCCTTTAGTTTTGCTTCACAACCTAGAATCCCTTTTCTTTTTTAGAGAAAAAATTGCAGTTGCTACAACTATATGACACATCTACTCATTTATGTTATGATAGAGGTATTTATTCATATAGTGACTGTTTCTTAGTTAGGATCTCGACAATACGAAGCAATAGGTTGGTTATTAGTTAATTTTCTATAATTACTAAGTTTTTTTCTTAAAAAAAAGAAAAAAATAACGAGTCACACACTAAGCATAGCAATTATATTAAATGATTTATCAATTTTCATTAAATCTTATAGAAAGAGGTATAATTTCTTCTTTTGCAGGGATTTCAGGAAAAAAGTCTCTTGTCATTTTTTATTCTATCAATGGACAGAATCCGAAGACAAGATTACTTATTCTTCGTCTACGAATATCCAAATTTTTACACCTAATACTCCATAGATAGTCCGAATTGGATAGCAGCAATAATCAATTTTAGCGCGAATTGTTTGGAGGGGAAGTCTACCCTTTTTAATAGATTCGGCGCGTGCAATTTCTTTTCCTCCGAGACGACCCGCAATTTTTACTTTTACTCCCCTTATATCTGCTTTTTTAGTTAATTCAATGGCTTTTTTCATTGCCTTTCGGAATGAAACTCTATTTTTTAATTGGAAAGCTATATATTCTGCAAGAATGTTAGGCTGTCTATAAGGTTCTTTAACTTTTTCGATAGAAATATTAAATCTCTGGTTTACAGAGTTAATTTCCTTTTGTAGATCTTTCTCTAATTCTTCGATTGCTCCTTTTTTCTTTAATAAATTTGGGAATCCAATATGGATTATGACGTGGATCGTATCGATTTCTTTTTGGATTTCTATATGTGTAATTACTTCGGAACTTGAACCTGAGTCCATTTTTCTATTATGTGTAATTACTTCGGAACTTGAGTCTGATTCTATTTTTCTATTCGAGCCCTTTTTCCTATTCTTTTGTATATAGTTCTTGATACAATCCCTTATTTTTTTATCTTCCTGTAGACCTTCAGAATAATTTTTTGGTTGTGCGAACCAAAAGGAATGGTGTTTTTGGGTTGTACCAAGTCTGAAACCGAGTGGATTTATTTTTTGTCCCATATTTTTCTATTCTATATTTTTTTTACTGGGAATCGAAATCTTAGATGGATCTAAAGGTTATTTAGATTTCTTTACTATATTTAGTACAATTGTTATATGACACATGCTTTTTTTTATGGGGAAACTACGTCCTCGAGCTCGAGGTCTGAATTTCTTCATAATAGTACTCCTACTGACTTCGGCTTTAGTAATAAATAAATTCGCTTTGTCGAAATCCCTATAATGAGTAGCATTTGCGGCTGCCGAATAAACCAACTTTAAGATGGGATAAGATGCTCGATAGGGCATGAGGTTCAGTATCATAACAGTTTCCTCGTAGTAACGCCAGCGAATCTCGTCAAGAACTCTTTGTGCTTTGAAAACAGACATAGGGATACGTTTTTGTGCTTTGAAAACTCTCTCGAACTTAAGTAGACGATCGGTTGGAACTTTCCTTGCGAGTTTCCTTAGCCCACTTTTCTTCTTCTTTATCCTAGGGATATACTTTACTAGTTTGAAACTTGTCATAAATAAGGTTATTCCCCGCCTACCTTTACTTTATTTTGAATCTTTTTTTCTTCTTAATCTTTCTATTCAGAATTCAGTTAACGACGAGATTTAGTATCCTTTCTTGCATTTTCATAACTCGTGAAATGCCGAGTAGGCACGAATTCCCCCAATTTGCGACCTACCATAGGATTTGTTATGTAAATAGGTATATGTTCCTTTCCATTATGAATCGCGATTGTATGGCCAACCATTGTGGGTAGAATGCTAGATGCCCGGGACCACGTTACTATTGTTTCTTTCTCCTCCTTCATATTGACCTTTTCTATCTTTGCCAATAAATGATGAGCTACAAAAGGATTCGTTTTTTTTCGTGTCACAGCTGATTACTCCTTTTTTCCTTTTTAAAGAGTGGCATTCTATGTCCAATATCTCGATCGAAGTACGGAGGTCAGAATAAATAGAATAATGATCAATGGAAAAAAGAAAAAAATCCTTTAGCTGGATAAGGGGCGGATGTAGCCAAGTGGATCAAGGCAGTGGATTGTGAATCCACCATGCGCGGGTTCAATTCCCGTCGTTCGCCCATCGCATTATTGCAAATTCCAAAAATGCAATTTTCCATATTCCTAGTTACGTATTTACTTACGGCGACGAAGAATAAAACTATCGCTATATTTTTTCCTTTTCCTAGTTCTTCTTCCAAGCGCAGGATAACCCCAAGGGGTTGTGGGTTTTTTTCTACCAATGGGAGCTTTCCCTTCACCGCCCCCATGGGGGTGGTCCACAGGGTTCATAACTACCCCTCTTACTACGGGGCGTTTACCTAGCCAACACTTAGATCCGGCTCTACCCAAACTTTTTTGGTTCACCCCAACATTACCCACTTGTCCGACTGTTGCTAAGCAGTTTTGGGATACTAAACGGACCTCCCCAGATGGTAATCTTAAAGTGGCCGATTTACCCTCTTTTGCAATGAGTTTCGCTACAGCACCTGCTGCTCTAGCTAATTGCCCACCCCTTCCACGTGTGATTTCTATGTTATGCATGGCCGTGCCTAAGGGCATATCGGTTGAAGTAGATTCTTCTTTTCTCTCAAAAAACCCCTTCCCAAACTGTACAAGCTTCTTCCAAAGCATACGGCTTTCTAGATGTATATGACGATCTCTAGACAGATGGATCTTATATGAATCATATGATGAAGTACCACATGAGTGGATATATAGGAAAGGAATCCAAATCTGCCGAATCGCTCATGTTATGATCTTCTACATCCTAGGTCTCTGCGTTCCGTCATCTGGCTTATGTTCTTCATGTAGCATTCAGATCGAATGACTCTATGAAATTACGTCGATACTTCCACATATTATGGGTAACGTAGGAGACATCCCTATTTTCCCCCGGGGGTCTTAATTACCACTGCTTAGCTTTCAATTTGCCTCTGACCATCAAATTAAATGTGAATAACCCGTCCTCCTCTCTTTGAAACAAGGGGCGCTTCCGGTTCTGTGCGTGCTTCAAACAATTTTGTCTTCTCCATATTACCATATCTCTAGAGCCAATAATTTTCTATGAGGAACTACTGAACTCAATCACTTGCTGCCGTTACTCAACAGTTTTCTGTTGAGGTCTATCCCGTAGAGGTAGTCAAATTGGATCAGTGATCGATTTCTAGGTTTCGTCGTAAACCTAATTGGTTACTTCCAATTACGTAAATCAATAGTTCAAACCGCACTCAAAGGTAGGGCATTTCCCATTGATATAGGAACTTTTGTACCAGAAACAATAGTATCTCCAATTATAGCCCCTCTGGGATGTAAAATATATCTCTTCTCACCATCCCCATAGTGTATGAGACAAATGTATGCATTTCGATTAGGGTCGTATTCTATGGTTACGATTCTACCAGATATGTCTTTTTGATTCCGTCGAAAATCTATTTTACGGTATAGGCGCTTATGACCTCCCCCTCTATGCCTTGCGGTAATGATTCCTCTGGAATTACGACCTTTACCACAACGGTGCCGTCCATGGATCAAATTATTTCGTGGATTGGATTTCACTTGCCTGTCTACGGTTCCCTTGCGTGTGCTCGGGATAGGTGTTTTGTATAAATGTTTCGCCGTATTATTAAGTATTCTCCTTTAGTTTTTTTCTCTATCTAGAAGTGGAATAGAATAACCCGGTTGAAGGGTAATGATCATACGTCTGTAATGCATTGTATGGCCCAGAATAGGTCCTATTCTTCTACCTTTTCCAGGTAGTCGATGGCTATTCACAGCTACCACCTTAACACCAAAGAAGAGTTCGACCCAATGCTTTATTTCTGTCTTAGTGAATCCCGATTCGACATTAAAAGTATATTGATTCTTTCCCAATAAACGAAGACTTTTTTCTGTAAATACTGCGTATTTGATTCCATCCATAAATCGACTTTCCCTCCTATGCTCTGAGTTCCAGTATCGATAAGAATTCGAGTTCTTATTGTTCTTATGTTATGGTATGAATATACCATACCAATTCGTTATGTATGGATGATGGATGAGATTCCATGGATAGAGAGCCAGTTCCAATAGACTTATGGAATGTTCCCGTTCGTGTGCATCCAGCAGGAATTGAACCCGCAAATTTACCAATTATGAGTTGGGCGCTTTAACCATTCAGCCATGGATGCTTAACAGGGATCATCGTACATCGTAAATAACCAATTTTCATATAGAAAGACATATCATAGAAAAATGAAATCGAAAATATTCCGAGATGGCAAATATTCGGAGATGACTATGAAAACACCTCTCTGGATCCTCGAATTGAAAGAGAGATTGAGAGGGATCAAGAATCCTAATTCTCGCTATTT
>NW_028260979.1:0-10000 GCF_056163025.1 Triticum urartu | reverse complement strand
TTTCAATTCTCGTACTCGTAATTGGAAAGTTATGGAAGGAGACCCATCATTTTGCAATGAAAACAACATATAAAACTCTGGACAATTTCGAAATCAGGCCAAGCGTCTTAATACATATGCAAAAAAATTCATTATTGGCCCACCATTGATTAGAAGATTTAGCTTGTATGAATCGCTATTGGTTTGATACGAATAATGACAATCGTTTCAGTATGTTAAGGATACAGATGTATCCACAATTCATTTAGAGTTACTTAATAGTCTATTTCTTATACCATATCTCTATCCCGTGAAATTCTCGAGCCAAAAGATGGATGCATATGCTGTGTTTCATTTTGCTAAATGATATCAATTAAATGGTGTATCAATTCCATAAATTGCATATAGCAATAAATAAATCAGCAAAATTCTTTCTAATATTTTAGATAGAAGAAACATTTCTTCTATCTAAAATATTAGAAAGAATGTACCCTTCTATCCAAATCCAATTTGCATCGATAAAATAAATCCAAATTCCAGTAGTAGATGAATAATTGCAAATTTGTGTGTGTACGAGATTAGAATAACTTCAAAATAACTGACATAATTTTGTATTTTTCCTGATCAGAAAAATACATGAAAAAGAAAGGAGGTAGAAAAATTTTTGGATTTATGGTTAAAGAAGAAAAAGAAGAAAACAGGGGTTCTGTTGAATTTCAAGTATTCAGTTTCACCAATAAGATACGGAGACTTGCTTCACATTTGGAATTACACAAAAAAGATTTTTCATCGGAAAGAGGTCTACGAAGACTTTTGGGAAAACGTCGACGTTTGCTGGCTTATTTGGCAAAGAAAAATAGAGTACGTTATAAGAAATTAATCGGTCAGTTGAATATTCGGGAGCAGTAATTTAATCGTTCAAATTTTTTTCTTGTTTTATTATTTTTTTAGTAGTCTTATAGTAGTCTTAGATTTTTCATTTTGATGAGCCTCGCTTTGAGGAATTCATGGAATAATCCATTTTCATGGAATAATGAATTAAGGAAGAAAGGATATGAGTCTACCGCTTACAAGAAAAGATCTCATGATAGTCAATATGGGCCCTCAACACCCATCAATGCATGGTGTTCTTCGACTGATCGTTACTCTCGATGGTGAGGATGTTATTGATTGTGAACCCATATTAGGGTATTTACACAGAGGAATGGAAAAAATCGCGGAAAACCGAACTATTATACAATACTTACCTTATGTAACAAGGATATAGAGAGATTGTAGAAAGGGGATAGGATAGTTATTTTTGCAAGAGACTTGTTGTAAATTCCTTAACTTAAGAAAGAAAAAAGAATAAAAACACAGATACATAACATAAAAAAAAGAATAAATAAGACGAGATTCGACCTCCCCCTACATATTTAATTTCCTCTCCTATACAAAAACTAGCAAGACCCACTCCATTGGTAATTCCATCAATAACACCCTTATCAAAAAACTCCGTGAGTTCGGTTAACCCTCTTATACCGAGGGTAAAGACCCTAGTATAGAAAATATCTATATAACCACGATTATATGACCAACTGTATATATTTTTTTTTACTTGATCTAAAAATTCTTTTTTAGGATTTCCTTTGTAAAAAGAGTTTATTAAATCCAAATTCTGAAAAAAAGAATAAGCGGATCCATAGAAGATATATGCTATGAATAAACCAAAGATAGCTAGACTTACAGAAGAAATTGCATTAGTAATAAATTCATATGAATTTACAAAAGAATTAGAACTTTCCTGGGTAAAGTTTATTGAGGGAGTTAACCACTTTGATAATATGGTTAACTCTGCTATTCCATTACCAATTCCTCCATTATCAAAAGAGATTCCTATGAATCCAATGAACAAAGTGAAAAGTAGTAATATAAGAAGAGGAAATAACATAGTATTTCCCGTTTCATGCGGATAGGCAAAAGTTTTTTTAGCCCCAAAAGACGTAGTAAAGGATCCTATCCTATTTCTTGTATTACCTTGAATTTTTGGTATATTTTGTGAAAAAAAAGAAACTCCACTCTTCGTTGTTGATAAAACGAAATCCCTATTCACTCCTTTGGGTATCCTTTTTCCCCATAAGGATATTGAATACAAGGAACTCTCTTTAGTGCTACTGTAATTTTGAAAATGAACACGCAAATACCCATCAAATGTAAGTAAATATATCCGAAACATATAAAAGGCAGTTAATCCTGCAGTAAAGGAGGCTATTATTCCAAAAAAGGGCGAATACAACCAACTATTACTAAGGATTTCATCTTTGGACCAGAAGCAAGCAAGAGGTGGAATACCACAAAGAGAAAGTGTACCCCATAAAAAAGTAGTTCTTGTGATTGGAATGTATTTTCTTAAACCGCCCATAAGAACCATATTTTGACTTTTATCTGGTGAATATCCAACAAGAGGTTCCATTGAATGAATAACGGATCCGGATCCCAAGAACAATAAAGCTTTTGAATAAGCATGAGTGATCAAATGGAATAAAGCAGCTTGATAAGAACCTATACCTAGAGCTAACATCATATAACCCAATTGAGACATTGTAGAATAGGCTAAGCTTCTTTTAATATCTCTCTGAGCAAGAGCTAAAGTAGCTCCTAAGAATAGTGTTATTGTACCTACTAAAGAAATAAAACTCATTATCAAAGGTAAAGATATGAAAAGAGGAAGAAGTCGAGCTAGAAGAAAAATTCCCGCAGCAACCATAGTTGCTGCGTGTATAAGAGCCGAAATAGGAGTGGGCCCTTCCATAGCATCGGGTAACCATACGTGAAGAGGGAATTGTGCGGATTTCGCAACTGCACCAAGGAATAATAAAAAAGCACACAAAGTAGTAAGTAAAGAGTTAATTCCATTATTAGGAATCCAGTTATTAGCTATTTTGAACAAATCCCTAAACTCTAAACTACCTGTTATCCAAAAAAAACCTAAAATTCCTAATAATAGACCAAAATCCCCTACACGATTAGTTACAAAAGCTTTTTGACAAGCACTCGCTGCGATTGGTCGTGTAAACCAAAAGCCTATCAATAAATAAGAACACATTCCCACGAGTTCCCAAAAAAAATAAATTTGTATCAAATTGGAGCTAGTAACCAATCCCAACATGGAAGTATTGAAAAAACTTATATAAACAAAAAATCTCAAATATCCTTCATCGTGAGACATATAACCATCACTATAAATAAGAACCAGGATTCCTACAGTAGTAATTAGTATTAACATAATAGAAGTAAGTGGGTCAATCAAGTATCCAAATTCTAAAGAAAAATCATTATTGACGGTCCAAGACCATAGATATTGATAGATCGAACTTCCATTTATTTGTTGAATAGACAGTTGAACTGAGAATACCATAGCTATACTTAAGAGTAAAACACTAGGAAAAGCCCATATGCGACGAAGATTTTTTGTTGCTGTCGGAATAAGAATAAGGCCAAATCCCATTGACATAATAACTGGAAGTGGGAGAAGAGGGATTACCCATGCATATTGATATGTATGTTCCATAAGAAAAGAAATTGCAATTTTTACTTCAATTTTTACTTCAATTTTTCTATAAAATTGTTTCCGATTCACCAAACCAATTCTTATCTCTTTCTGAAAGAATAAATAAAAAGAATAAGAAAAAATACTGAAATTCTTAATTTTTCCAAAATTTATCTCATTGAAATAATTAAAAATTAAGAATGGGTTTAGTTGGTTAAATTAAAAAAGTTAATAAAATAACTAGGTAACGAAGTTATTTTATTAACTAAATAAAGATATTTATAAAAATAAAAAAAAAAAAGTGGAATCATTTTACTTTCTATTCATAATTCATTTTTATATTTCTTTAAAACAAAGATGAAACAGCTCTCTTGTTCCATAATTAACTGATTGAGTGAATTCCAATGAAAACCTATGTTTATAAGAAATTATCGAATAGTCCTTACTTCATATAGAACTAAAATTCTAATGACTATAAATTACCTAAGTTTTAGAATGTCTTGTTTAAGAGACTCAGTATTTTTTGTTTTGATTGGAATTCCTTTCCTTTATGGAATACCATTCTGAACTTAATTAACTATTTTCATTTTCCCTTCTTTTTATCCCCCCGTCTTATCTTATATGGGGGATAGGCTTCCATACCATATATCTATATATGGAGTATACTTGATATATAAATAGATATAAATAGATTTAAATGAGAAACCCTTCTATATATTCTATATTATTAAAAAAAAAGTATAAAATATATAAAGAAAAAATGTTAAAAAATTCTTGTTGTCTTATCCGCATTAGACAAAATGAAGTAAAAAATAATTCAAAATTTAAGTATCTTTCAGTATCTAAGTATAAATACTAATAAAAAGAAGAAAGAAGGATTGATTTGCAGCAATAGATGTCTTTCACATACAACTAGAAAAAAGTAATTTCCTTTTTGAATGGCAGTTCCAAAAAAACGTACTTCAATGTCAAAAAAGCGTATTCGTAAAAATATTTGGAAGAAAAAGACTTATTTTTCCATAGTACAATCTTATTCTTTAGTAAAATCAAGATCATTTTCGAGCGGTAATGAGCATCCAAAACCAAAGGGTTTTTCTGGGCAACAAACAAATAATAAGATTTTGGAATAATATGAATTGACTTATCAAAAAAGAATTCCAATTATTTAATAATTTGGATTCTTCTTTGAATGTACTTTTATGTGTCGAATTACTCGGTACAATATTCTTAGAACAAAAAACCCCTCTTATCTTATATATACAAGAAAAAAAAAGTTTTGTTTGGTATACTGTGTGCTAAGTATTCTTTTCCTATCAATGAACTTTTCATAATTTTCCTAATAGAATCCTCATATTCTATTAGGAAAATTATGAAAAGTGGAGTATTCTTACAATAGGACTTACAACTTCCACCTATCTTCTCCAAAATCATAAGGTTAGTAAATCTTATTAATAAGAGCATAAAGACTTTCATTCTAGAAATTTTTAAAAAATCCAAAAAGCCTTTTCTATTTATCCATTTTATTTTAATTTCATCATTAAATAGAAACCCTTTTGGATTTTTTTCATTGTATTGAAAGAATTTTCAAAATGTAAAGGGGAAATTAATTAGAAAAAATTAGTTCTATAATTGCAAGTTAGAAAAAAGAAGTTCCAACTCTTTCAAGCAGTGTTTGTGTTTCTATTGGGCAAAGCAAGAGTTTATTGTAAAAAAAAAAAATGGAAACGATACTACCAAACGAAGTCTATTTTAATGAAAACTCTAATGTTCCTAAATTTTATGGACTTTCCCAATATCGACGATTCCCAAGATAATAGCTATTATTCTTTTAAGTTACCTATTATTTGAAGTTAGCCGCCATGGTGAAATTGGTAGACACGCTGCTCTTAGGAAGCAGTGCTCAAGCATCTCGGTTCGAATCCGAGTGGCGGCATTCTTGAAAAAGAATACAATAGATTAGAAATCAATTCGAAATTTACAATTTTGTAATGGGACCTTCCCCTTATGCTATTTGCAACTTTAGAACATATACTAACTCATATCTCTTTCTCAACGATTTCAATTGTGATTACGATTCATTTTATAACCTTATTAGTTCGTGAACTTGGAGGATTACGCGATTCGTCAGAAAAAGGAATGATAGTTACTTTTTTCTCTATAACAGGATTCTTAGTTTCTCGTTGGGCTTCCTCGGGACATTTTCCATTAAGTAATTTATATGAGTCATTGATCTTCCTTTCATGGGCCCTGTATATTCTTCATACCATTCCTAAAATACAGAACTCTAAAAATGATTTAAGCACAATAACTACGCCAAGTACTATTTTAACGCAAGGCTTTGCCACATCGGGTCTTTTAACTGAAATGCATCAATCCACGATACTAGTACCTGCTCTACAATCTCAGTGGTTAATGATGCATGTCAGTATGATGTTATTAAGCTATGCAACTCTTTTGTGCGGATCCTTATTATCTGCCGCTATTCTAATCATTAGATTTCGAAATAATTTCCATTTCTTTTCTAAAAAGAAAAAAAATGTTTTAAATAAAACATTTTTCTTTAGTGATATTAAATATTTTTATGCAAAAAGAAGTGCTTTAAAAAGAACCTCTGTCCCTTCATTTCCAAATTATTACAAATATCAATTAACGGAGCGTTTGGATTCTTGGAGTTATCGTGTCATTAGCCTAGGATTTACCCTTTTAACCGTAGGTATTCTTTGTGGAGCAGTATGGGCTAATGAGGCCTGGGGATCCTATTGGAATTGGGATCCTAAGGAAACTTGGGCATTTATTACTTGGACCATATTCGCAATTTATTTACATAGTAGAACAAATCCAAATTGGAAGGGTACGAATTCTGCACTTATAGCTTTGATAGGATTTCTTATAATTTGGATTTGTTATTTTGGTATAAATCTATTAGGAATAGGCTTACATAGTTATGGTTCGTTTACATTAACACCTAAATGATTACATAAAATAAAACCTTCATGAAATGAAGGTTTTTACTTTTATGTTTTATTTGAGAACCCCTTGAACGCCTTATCAAAGGGTTCTCAAAAATTCGAGATAGATCTAATTATACTTTTTTACTTATTTCTGCATTATATACTTTTTTACTTATTTCTGCATTAATAGAGCAGACGAGTAAAAAAAAGCAAACCTATTTAGGATAATAATTGGATAAGAGAGCCTCTACCCTGTCAACGGATAGGGAGAGAACAAAATCTGGATAAATACCAATTCCTATTACTGGTAAAAAGATACAGATTAAAATAAAGAGTTCTCGTGGTCCAGAATCCACAAAATTTGCGTTTGGAACATTAAATAGCTTGTATCCATAGAACATCTGGCGTAACATAGATAATAAATAAATAGGAGTTAATATCATTCCAATTGCCATTACAAAAGTAATTAGTGTTTTTGGCATTAACAGAAATTTTGGACTAGTAATTAGTCCAAAAAATACTACTAATTCTGCGACAAAACCACTCATTCCTGGTAAGGCAAGAGAAGCCATTGAAAAGCTACTAAACATGGTAAAAATTTTAGGCATTGGGATAGATATTCCCCCCAGTTCTTCGAGATAAACAAGACGCATTCTATCAGAAGCGGTTCCTGCCAAGAAAAAAAGTGTAGCACCAATAAATCCATGGGATAATATTTGTAAAATAGCTCCATTGAGTCCAATGTTGGTTATGGAACCAATTCCTATAATTATGAAACCCATGTGAGATACAGAGGAATAAGCTATTCTTTTTTTGAAATTTCGTTGACCAAGAGAAGTTGAAGCTGCATAGATTATTTGGATCGCTCCTATTATTACTAACCAGGGCGAAAATAGATAATGAGCATGAGGTAACAATTCCATGTTGATCCGAATCAATCCATATGCTCCCATCTTTAATAATATTCCCGCTAAAAGCATACATGTACTATAATGTGCTTCCCCATGGGTATCTGGTAACCACGTATGTAGGGGTATAATCGGCAATTTGACAGCATAAGCAATAAGGAAGCCAAAATATAAAAGTATTTCCAAGGTTGCAGGGTATGATTGATTAATTAATCTTTCCAAATCTAATCCTGGTTCGTTGGAACCATATAAGCCCATACCCAGAACTCCGATTAAGAAAAAAATGGAACCGCCTGCAGTATACAAAATAAACTTTGTAGCTGAATATAGACGCCTCTTCCCCCCCCACATGGATAAAAGTAAGTAAACAGGAATTAATTCTAACTCCCACATGATAAAAAAAAGTAAAAGGTCTCGCGAAGAAAATAATCCTATTTGACCACTATACATTGCGAGCATCAGGAAATAGAATAATCGCGAATTCCGTGTAATTGGCCAAGCTGCTAAAGTAGCTAAAGTAGTGATAAATCCTGTCAATAAAATAGATCCTAATGAAAGTCCATCGATTCCCAATCTCCAGTGGAAATCGAAGACATCTATCCATTTATAATCCTCCTTTAATTGGATTAAGGGATCCTCCAGTTGGAAATGATAACAGAACGCATAAGTCATTAGAAGGAATTCTAATAAACAAATAGATATAGTATACCACCTAACGACTTTGTTTCCCTTATGAGGTAAAAAGAAAATTAATGAACCTGCAAATATCGGCAAAACAACAAGTATTGTTAACCAAGGAAAATAACTCATGATAAAGTGATAAAGACAAGATACGTTTTGACCAGAAAAGCCCGTGCTCGATTATTTCGAGCACAGGCTTCTTCGGTAAAGAGGAATCAGACGATTCGAGTGAAGTTTTTTGTAACGTATCAATAAGATAGAGCCATGCTACGTGTTGTTTCAGGCCCTAAATAAACGCGGACACTTAAAAAATCTGTCGGGCAGGCAGATTCACATCTCTTACAACCCACACAATCTTCGGTTCTCGGCGCGGAAGCAATTTGCTTGGCTTTACATCCATCCCAGGGTATCATTTCTAATACATCTGTTGGACAAGCTCGTACACATTGAGTGCATCCTATACATGTATCGTAAATTTTTACGGAATGTGACATTGGATCTATAAATTTTTCTTTTCAACATAAAATTTTTCGATCTGGTAAAAATGAAATTAGTACTATAATGAGTCATATGTATTGTAGACACCAGACGAAGCAATGGTTTATCCAAACTTCAAAAAAAAAAATCTATTTTTTAATCTGTTTGTGAGAAAGCGTGAAGAGAGCCAAGAGACTTTAATTTTGGATTTCAACAATAAATAAGAAATAAGAAAGAATTTTACGAATTGTACAGACGAATTCGAATTAGCCAATAAATTGGCTATCGTCTTTTCAATATAAATTATTGCAATATTCAAATTGCAATATCAATGAATTACAAATACAAAAATTCATTTAAGTGAAAAAGAATACTATGCAATAATCTACTAAAAAAAATGGATATTCTCAAATAATACTAAGAAAATAGTATTGATTTCTATTTATTTTAATATGTGCGCCTTTGTTTAGAGGATTCTATGTCTAATTATTCAAAAGTCTAATTATTCAATAAATTAGATTGATTGATACGAGTGGATTTCCTATTACGATGGATGGAAGAAAGAATGGATAGTCCAATAGCGGCTTCAGCAGCTGCAAGGGCTATAACAAAAATTGCGAAAATATCTCCTTTTAATTGGCGACTATCAAATAGATCAGAAAATGTTACGAGATTTAGATTAATTGAATTCAGTATAAGTTCAAGACATATTAGAGCTCTAACCATGTTTCGGCTTGTGATCAATCCATAGATACCAATCGAAAATAAATAGACACTCAAAAAAAGTACATGCTCAAACATCATTAACTAACTCCTTATCAATCTCGATTCATTTCAATATGAGGGCAAGAATTGAACCGATTCAATTAATTACAATAGAACAATTACACAACAAAAGAAAAAAAAAAAAAAAAAAAAGGAGGTATTTGTTGGCAGTAGATGGATTTTACTAAATCAAAATTGTGATTCTTTAGTTATTTATTTTAGATTTGCAATTCTTATAATTTGTACTTTTTCTAAGTTTTCTTATTGCCGAGCCATAGTAATTGCACCTATTAAAGAAACTAGAAGAATTATGGAAATGAGTTCAAACGGAAGATAAAAATCGGTTGCTAAATGAATTCCAATTTGTTGAACATTATTTATGAGACCCTGTTCTACTATTTGGTTTGATCTTGTAGTCCAAAGAATTCCATACCACGACGTATCTGGGATAGTAGTCATTAGTGAAAAAACAATAGTTATACAAACGAGTGAAGTGAACCCATCTCCAATAGTCCAATAATTCTTATCTTTAGACCATTCTGAGCCATTTACGAACATTACAGCGAATATGATCAAGACATTTATGGCTCCCACATAAATAAGAAGTTGTGCGACAGCTACAAAGTAGGAATTTAATAAAAAATAGAATAAGGATATACAAACAAGAACTAATCCCAGCGAAAAGGCAGAATAAATGGGGTTGGTAAGTA
>NW_028260978.1:0-20000 GCF_056163025.1 Triticum urartu | reverse complement strand
GAAAGAAGTCTCGTTAATCTCTTCATGCTCGTTCCAAGTTCGAAGTACCTTTTGGCCAAAGAAAAACCCGCTTCCTGACACGATTGCCTCTTTATCTTTATATAGATAGATTCTATGGGGTTATTACTTAGTAAGTCTATTTTGTACAAGAGCCCCTCCTATCTGATAGAAAAGGGTCCCATGATCCCGAGCCGATCTTACCTTGGCTCGCAAACCCCAAGTTTGTCTATGAAGAGCTAATCTAATTGTATTTTTTTCTAGAATGGATTTCTTATGTGGAATACTAATGGATAGGGCTTCGTTGCTAAGTGCTACAAGATCTAGTGCACTGGAACTCGTGGTTATGGACCCGAATCCTTTAGTATGGAACATTGTCTTTTCCAAGTAAAAACCCCTAGTATATGAAAGAATGAAAAGGTGCTTTCGTTCTTGTGGAATAAGAAGCCCTCGTACCTTAATGAAAGGAAAATCGTAATTTTTCGTTAGGTATTTGACCAAATAGGATCGTCCAGTTCCTACAGAACCTATCACTAAAATACCCGATAGGGCTAAGCGGAACGAAAAGGGTTTTCCATGAGATGGTAAATGAAAACGATTAGTCCCACACGAGGTTTGGGAATAAGTGATTGTCTGATAATGAGCAAGGAATATACGTCTTTCTGCTAAAGAGGATCTATTAAACTCATAATTCATTAGATCCTTGTTATCAATGCCAACTAGGTATCATAAGTAAATGGATCCCGGTTGTTCAATCCTTTGATAACCAAGGTCATTCTTTGCTAAAGAGAAATGATCACTATGAGTCAGACTCAATAGAATTGGATCCATTCCAAATAGCGAGAATTAGGATTCTTGATCCCTCTCAATCTCTCTTTCAATTCGAGGATCCAGAGAGGTGTTTTCATAGTCATCTCCGAATATTTGCCATCTCGGAATATTTTCGATTTCATTTTTCTATGATATGTCTTTCTATATGAAAATTGGTTATTTACGATGTACGATGATCCCTGTTAAGCATCCATGGCTGAATGGTTAAAGCGCCCAACTCATAATTGGTAAATTTGCGGGTTCAATTCCTGCTGGATGCACACGAACGGGAACATTCCATAAGTCTATTGGAACTGGCTCTCTATCCATGGAATCTCATCCATCATCCATACATAACGAATTGGTATGGTATATTCATACCATAACATAAGAACAATAAGAACTCGAATTCTTATCGATACTGGAACTCAGAGCATAGGAGGGAAAGTCGATTTATGGATGGAATCAAATACGCAGTATTTACAGAAAAAAGTCTTCGTTTATTGGGAAAGAATCAATATACTTTTAATGTCGAATCGGGATTCACTAAGACAGAAATAAAGCATTGGGTCGAACTCTTCTTTGGTGTTAAGGTGGTAGCTGTGAATAGCCATCGACTACCTGGAAAAGGTAGAAGAATAGGACCTATTCTGGGCCATACAATGCATTACAGACGTATGATCATTACCCTTCAACCGGGTTATTCTATTCCACTTCTAGATAGAGAAAAAAACTAAAGGAGAATACTTAATAATACGGCGAAACATTTATACAAAACACCTATCCCGAGCACACGCAAGGGAACCGTAGACAGGCAAGTGAAATCCAATCCACGAAATAATTTGATCCATGGACGGCACCGTTGTGGTAAAGGTCGTAATTCCAGAGGAATCATTACCGCAAGGCATAGAGGGGGAGGTCATAAGCGCCTATACCGTAAAATAGATTTTCGACGGAATCAAAAAGACATATCTGGTAGAATCGTAACCATAGAATACGACCCTAATCGAAATGCATACATTTGTCTCATACACTATGGGGATGGTGAGAAGAGATATATTTTACATCCCAGAGGGGCTATAATTGGAGATACTATTGTTTCTGGTACAAAAGTTCCTATATCAATGGGAAATGCCCTACCTTTGAGTGCGGTTTGAACTATTGATTTACGTAATTGGAAGTAACCAATTAGGTTTACGACGAAACCTAGAAATCGATCACTGATCCAATTTGACTACCTCTACGGGATAGACCTCAACAGAAAACTGTTGAGTAACGGCAGCAAGTGATTGAGTTCAGTAGTTCCTCATAGAAAATTATTGGCTCTAGAGATATGGTAATATGGAGAAGACAAAATTGTTTGAAGCACGCACAGAACCGGAAGCGCCCCTTGTTTCAAAGAGAGGAGGACGGGTTATTCACATTTAATTTGATGGTCAGAGGCAAATTGAAAGCTAAGCAGTGGTAATTAAGACCCCCGGGGGAAAATAGGGATGTCTCCTACGTTACCCATAATATGTGGAAGTATCGACGTAATTTCATAGAGTCATTCGATCTGAATGCTACATGAAGAACATAAGCCAGATGACGGAACGCAGAGACCTAGGATGTAGAAGATCATAACATGAGCGATTCGGCAGATTTGGATTCCTTTCCTATATATCCACTCATGTGGTACTTCATCATATGATTCATATAAGATCCATCTGTCTAGAGATCGTCATATACATCTAGAAAGCCGTATGCTTTGGAAGAAGCTTGTACAGTTTGGGAAGAGGGTTTTTTGAGAGAAAAGAAGAATCTACTTCAACCGATATGCCCTTAGGCACGGCCATGCATAACATAGAAATCACACGTGGAAGGGGTGGGCAATTAGCTAGAGCAGCAGGTGCTGTAGCGAAACTCATTGCAAAAGAGGGTAAATCGGCCACTTTAAGATTACCATCTGGGGAGGTCCGTTTAGTATCCCAAAACTGCTTAGCAACAGTCGGACAAGTGGGTAATGTTGGGGTGAACCAAAAAAGTTTGGGTAGAGCCGGATCTAAGTGTTGGCTAGGTAAACGCCCCGTAGTAAGAGGGGTAGTTATGAACCCTGTGGACCACCCCCATGGGGGCGGTGAAGGGAAAGCTCCCATTGGTAGAAAAAAACCCACAACCCCTTGGGGTTATCCTGCGCTTGGAAGAAGAACTAGGAAAAGGAAAAAATATAGCGATAGTTTTATTCTTCGTCGCCGTAAGTAAATACGTAACTAGGAATATGGAAAATTGCATTTTTGGAATTTGCAATAATGCGATGGGCGAACGACGGGAATTGAACCCGCGCATGGTGGATTCACAATCCACTGCCTTGATCCACTTGGCTACATCCGCCCCTTATCCAGCTAAAGGATTTTTTTCTTTTTTCCATTGATCATTATTCTATTTATTCTGACCTCCGTACTTCGATCGAGATATTGGACATAGAATGCCACTCTTTAAAAAGGAAAAAAGGAGTAATCAGCTGTGACACGAAAAAAAACGAATCCTTTTGTAGCTCATCATTTATTGGCAAAGATAGAAAAGGTCAATATGAAGGAGGAGAAAGAAACAATAGTAACGTGGTCCCGGGCATCTAGCATTCTACCCACAATGGTTGGCCATACAATCGCGATTCATAATGGAAAGGAACATATACCTATTTACATAACAAATCCTATGGTAGGTCGCAAATTGGGGGAATTCGTGCCTACTCGGCATTTCACGAGTTATGAAAATGCAAGAAAGGATACTAAATCTCGTCGTTAACTGAATTCTGAATAGAAAGATTAAGAAGAAAAAAAGATTCAAAATAAAGACAGAAATACCCAATATCTTGCTAGAACAAGATATTGGGTATTTCTGTCTTCAAAAATTCTTATATGTTAGCAGAAAAACCTTATCCATTAATAGATGGAACTTCAACAGCAGCTAAGTCTAGAGGGAAGTTGTGAGCATTACGTTCGTGCATTACTTCCATACCAAGGTTAGCACGGTTGATGATATCAGCCCAAGTATTAATAACGCGACCTTGACTATCAACTACAGATTGGTTGAAATTGAAACCATTTAGGTTGAAAGCCATAGTACTAATACCTAAAGCAGTGAACCAGATTCCTACTACAGGCCAAGCAGCCAAGAAGAAGTGTAAAGAACGAGAGTTGTTGAAACTAGCATATTGGAAGATTAATCGGCCAAAATAACCATGAGCAGCCACAATATTATAAGTTTCTTCCTCTTGACCAAATTTGTAACCCTCATTAGCGGATTCATTTTCAGTAGTTTCCCTGATCAAACTAGAGGTTACCAAGGAACCATGCATAGCACTGAATAGGGAACCGCCGAATACACCAGCTACACCTAACATGTGGAATGGATGCATAAGGATGTTGTGCTCTGCCTGGAATACAATCATAAAGTTGAAAGTACCAGAGATTCCTAAAGGCATACCATCAGAAAAGCTTCCTTGACCAATAGGGTAAATCAAGAAAACAGCAGTAGCAGCTGCAACAGGAGCTGAATATGCAACAGCAATCCAAGGACGCATACCCAGACGGAAACTAAGTTCCCACTCACGACCCATATAACAAGCTACACCAAGTAAGAAGTGTAGAACAATTAGCTCATAAGGACCACCATTGTATAACCACTCATCAACAGATGCAGCTTCCCAAATTGGGTAAAAGTGCAATCCGATCGCCGCAGAAGTAGGGATAATAGCACCAGAGATAATATTGTTTCCATAAAGTAAAGAACCAGAAACAGGCTCACGAATACCATCAATATCTACTGGAGGGGCAGCGATGAAGGCGATAATAAATACAGAAGTTGCGGTCAATAAGGTAGGGATCATCAAAACACCGAACCATCCGATGTAAAGACGATTTTCAGTGCTAGTTATCCAGTTGCAGAAGCGACCCCACAGGCTTGTACTTTCGCGTCTCTCTAAAATTGCAGTCATGGTAAGATCTTGGTTTATTCAAATTGCAAGGACTCCCAAGCACACGTATTAACTAGAATATAGATAATAGAAGGCTTGTTATTTAACAGTATAACATAGACTATATACCAATGTCAACCAAGTCAGCCCAAAGATTAGCTATCCATATAACTAAATTAACCAAACCAATAATTTTGTATTTGTAAATGAAGTGAGTCAAAGTGAAAAACTTTGATGGGTCTTTTCTATATGGGTTGCCCGGGACTCGAACCCGGAACTAGTCGGATGGAGTAGATAATTCTTCCTTGTTACAATAGAGAAAAATCCCTCCCCAAATCGTGCTTGCATTTTTCATTGCACACGACTTTCCCTATGTAGAAATAGCCAATTTCTATTCCAAAGAGGAAGTTCTACTAATTTTTTTAATTAGTAAGTTGATTCACCTACTCTTTATTATAATAAAAAGAACATTTCAGAATGAAAAATAGAAAAGTTTTTTCTTGATCATTTATCAACCCTTTCCTGTTTCTTAATTTCGTCTAATGATTAATTAAGAGGGTTGACCAGGTCATTGATACGTATAATATCCAAATACCAAATACGCTCAGTGTGTGATCCACAGAAAGAAAAAAGAGTTGTTTTGGTGAACATCAAAGAAAAAACTTGCTCTTCTTCCATAAAAAATTCTTCTAAAAATGCCGAACCCAATCGTTGCATAAAAGTTCGTACCGTGCTTTTATGTTTACGAGCTAAAGTTCTAGCACATGAAAGTCGAAGTATATACTTTAGTCGATACAAAGTCCGTTTTTTCGAAGATCCACTATGATAATGAAAAAGATTTCTACATATCCGACCAAATCGATCAAGAATATCCCAATCTGATAAATCTGTCCAAATGGGTTTACTAATAGGATGCCCCGATCCAGTACAAAATTGAGCTTTTGATAAGTATCCTATGAGGAGAGTAGCGGGGACTATGGTATCGAATTTTTTCATTCGAGTATCTATTAGAAATGAATTCTCCAGCATTTGATTCCTTACTAACAAAGAACTTTTTTGTACACTTGAAAGGTACCCCATAAAATCGAAGCAAGAGTTTGCTAATTGGTTTATATGGATTCTTCGCGGCTGAGTCCAAAAACAGAAATAATATTGCCAGAAATTGATAAGGTAGCATTTCCATTTCTTCTTCAAAAAAAAAGTGCCTTTTGATGCAAGAATTGCCTTTCCTTGATATCGAACATAATGCATAAGAGGATCCATAAAGAACCATAGGGTTTTCCGAGAAAAACCAGGGTACATTATCCCAAAATGTTCCATCTTCCTAGAAAAGTGGATTCGTTCCAGAAAAGTTCCAGAAGATGCTAATGGTAAGCAAGAAGATTGTTTACGAAGAAACAACAAAAAAAATTCATATTCTGATACATAAGAGTTATATAGGAATTGAAATAGTCTTTTATTTTCTTTTTGAAAAAAAAAAATGGATTTCATTGAAGTAATAAAACTATTCCAATTCGAATAATAGTTGAGAAAGAATCGCAATAAATGCAAAGATGGAACATCTTGGATACGGTATTGAAGGAGTTGAACCAGGATTTCCAAATGGATAGGATAGGGTATTTCTATATGTGATAGATAATCCAAATGCAAAAATTTGTCTTCTAAAAAGGGAAATATTGAATGAATAGAGCGTAAATTCTGAAACTTTGGTATTTCTTTTTCTTTCAGACAAAAAAATTCCCGTAGCGAGAATGGGATTTCCACAACGATCGCAAACCCTTCAGATAGAATCTGAGAATAAAACTCAGAATAAAAATAATTTTTGTAATCCAATAATCGATCTTGGTTAGGATGATTAACCGAGTTATCCAAAAAATTCTGCTGATACATTCGAATAATTAAACGTTTCACAAGTAGTGAACTAAATTTCTTGTTATTACAACTAACAACTATTTCCACAGGTTCAGAACCATTTAATCCATAATGGTGGGCAAATGCATAAATATATTCCTGAAAGAGAAGTGGGTAGACAAAGTATTGTTGACGAGATTTATGTTTTTCTGAATACCCTTCGAATTTTTCCATTTGTATTTCTACTTGAATCAGAGAGAAGAAGCATTTCTCGGTTTATCGAATGATGATACATAGTGCAATATGGTCAGAACAGGGTGTTGCATTTTTAATACAAACCCTGGAAAGAAAGGGAGTCTAATCCACAGATCTTTTTCTGCTCCTTTTCTACCCAATTAGTTTATGTTTGTTCTAATTAAAAAAAAAGAACAGAACAAGTTTTTTATTTTTGCAGGCCAATCGCTCTTTTGACTTTGGAATACAGCCTCTTTATCAATATACTGCTTCTTTTACACATTCAATCCATAACATCCCTTATTCAATCCATAATCAAGAATAATTAGGATTTCTAAAAAAAAAAAGAAAAAATAAAGGGTCCACTCATAGGAAAACCCAACCTTTCCCCGCATCCGGCACTAATCTATTTTTAACGTCTAATTAGAGCGGGGAATCATTCCAATTAGGAAGTTCAGCTCGTTGCTTTTTATTTTACCAGAATTGGAGCCAGGCTCTATCCATTTATTCATTAGACCCAGAAAATCGTAATTTTGGATTCCATTCAAAAAAGATTGATTTTATTACGACATGCTATTTTTTCCATTCATTACCTTTGAGGATCAGTCGTGGTCTTCTAGACTCTACCAAGAGTCTGGACGAATTTGTTGTTTCATCCAAATGTGTAAAAGATCATAGTCGCACTTAAAAGCCGAGTACTCTACCATTGAGTTAGCAACCCAGATAAAAAAAGGATCTTAGATACGATCGAAATCCAAAAATCAATGGAATTACACCGCGCGCTTCTGTCAAAACATTGAACTAGCAAGACATCAAAAGATTTTTTTTATCGACCATGAAAAACACTCAAATGCCAAAACGAACAGGTCCGGTGAAATTCCACTAAAGTAAAGTTAAAAAAAGAGCGACCCTAATCACGATGGCCAAATTCTCCTTATTTTTAGCGATTTTTATTAACAAAAAATATATATTATAAAAAATATATATTATATTGTATGAGAATACATGCAAGAGGAACACCCTTATCATTTGAGCGAAGTGTAGGCGGAAAAATTGAATATGGAGTGAGGATAAAGAGACCCATCTATCTACAAATTCTATTTGTTCAATAGACCTTTGTCAATGGAAATACAATGGTAAGAAAACAAATTAGATAGAAAAAGTAAATAAAATAGGGGCTTATGTTGGATTGGCACGATATAATATAAATCCAAATAGGATTAAAAAAGAGGTAAATTGTGTCTAAATAATTAGACAACTAGGAATACTAATAATCTTCTCCTATCCTATTTTTTGATTCATTTAGTTCTTCAATTAACTCAAAGTTCTTTCTTTTTCTTTAAAGAATTCTGCCTTCCTTAAAATATCATAAACAGTTCTTGTTGGTTGAGCACCCTTTTCAAGGAAATAGAGAATAGCTGGAACATTTAAACAAGTTTGATTCTTTATCGGATCATAAAAACCTACTTTTTGAAGATCTCTTCCTTCTCTTCGAGATCGAACATCAATTGCAACGATTCGATAGACAGCTTATTGGGATAGATGTAGATAAACAACGCCCCCCCCTAGAAACGTATATGAGGTTTTCTCCTCATACGGCTCGAGAAAATGATTCGAATTTCTGTCGATAATAATAGAAATTAGACTATGACGTGCATTAATTTCCTTACAGAAAAAACAAATTTCATTTATACTCATGACTCAAGTGGGCTAATTTTGCCTGACAAACTTCGAAGGCAAAATCCTTCCAAAATTTTTGAGTCGTCTTTAAACTCTTTTCTTTGTCTCATTTCGAACGAATTGACTTTTATTCCTTATTCTAATCCAACTCTGTTGTTGAGACAATTGAAAATTGTGTTTACTTGTTCTGGAATCCTTTATCTTTGATTTGTGAAATCCTTGGGTTTAGACATTACTTCGGGAATTCCTATTTTTTTCTTTCAAAAGAGTAGCAACATACCCTTTTTTCTTATTTCCTTCGATAAAGCATTTATCTCTTCTATAGAAATCTAATAAGAGGGATTGATTCTGATATACTTTTATTGGACTTTCTTCTTATTTTAACCTTTCGATTTATTTCTATATTAAGGATAGACTGACAAAGTTGGCCTAATTTATTAGTTTTCACTAACCCTAGATTCTTTCCCTTGATAAAAAAAATTCTGTCCTCTCGAGCTCCATCGTGTACTATGTTACTTAAACCCAGCGCAAATTTGGTTCGGAACGAATAGAACAGGCTATGTCGAGCCAAGAGCATTTTCATTACTATGGAAAATGATGGATAGCAAAATCCACAATCGATCATGTCCTTCAAGTCGCACGTTGCTTTCTACCACATCGTTTTAAACGAAGTTTTACCATAACAAACATTCCTCTTTTCATTGCAAAGTGGTATAGAGAATTGATCCAATATGGATGGAATCATGAATAGTCATTGGTTTAGTTTTTTTATACTAATTAAAACTTGCTATCTATGGAGCAATATGGATAAAAGAAAGTAAGTATTTATCCGGGAAGCCTCCGCCAAGATCCAATTTATTTAAACCCATATTAAAATTCTATCATATGAATGAAACATAGTTTGAAAAAGACGACTAAACAAGTTTGCTTAAAACTTATTTATTCTTAAATTTCCACCCTCAACGGATGGCTCGAGATGATCAATCTTGAAGTGAGAAAAGAAGGATTGACTCTTCCTCAATAAATAAACTATCAACCTCCAAAAAAGTTTAATTAATTTAATTACTAGAATTAGAATTCTAGTAGTAATATATTTTTTCAGTACCAAAAACAATTAACTATAATAACTAAATAAACTATTCCAATGAAAAGATTGAAAGTTTTTGGTAGTTATAGAATTCTCGTACTTCTTCAACTCGAATACCAAAAGGAAGAAAAAAATATGACTAAGTGATTTTATAGTAGAGGCATATCCTGAATGTGCTTGATAGATCCCATTTTTTCATGAAAATAAAGATAGTCAATTTGACTGGACTTAAGACTTTATTATGTTTTCTGAGAAAGAATAAGATATCATTATTCTCTTTAATAAACTTTTGTCTCGTACGGAATACTATATGATTTCACCGTTTGTTTCATCAGAAACAATCTGGGACGGAAGGATTCGAACCTCCGAGTAACGGGACCAAAACCCGCTGCCTTACCACTTGGCCACGCCCCATTTCGGGTTTTATGCGACACTAATAAACACTAGTATGTTTATTTGTTATTCGTCAATACCATTTCAATTACATAAAAAAGGAGGGATATTCTCTTGCTAGTATTCTACACATGCGGATAATATAGAATCAAAAAAATGCATTGATCATTACATGGAATTCTATTAAGATATTATATGAAAGTCGAATTTATTCCACTCTCATTTGAGAGTGCGAATACAAGGAGGTATTTTGTGTTTGGGAAAGTCCGAAGAAAAAAGATTTTGAATCTGCCTTTTCCTTCTTTCCCTTAAAAAAATAACTCAAGAAAAATCCAATTATTTACTCTACAAGAATGAAATGCTTGTTATGCCTAATATACTTAGTTTAACCTGTATCTGTTTTAATTCTGTTCTTTATCCTACTAGTTTTTTCTTTGCCAAATTACCCGAAGCTTATGCTATTTTCAATCCAATCGTGGATATTATGCCTGTTATACCTCTATTCTTTTTTCTATTAGCCTTTGTTTGGCAAGCTGCTGTAAGTTTTCGATGAAATCTTTAGTACTCTGTATGCCAAATTGAATGATGTGTTCATTCCAAAAAAATTTTAAAATGGGTAAAAGCCGAGAAGTTTTATATTTTTATATTATGAACCTTCGATTCTAAAATTTAAATTCTTCTACATTGAATGGGTAGCTACAGCAATAAATTTGGATCAGCCTTTCTACTCCCCTGCACCTAGGTTGAGCAGGTACCTAAAGGTACCTACACAATACCTAACCACCTAACCCTATTTTTGCTATTGATAAGAGTGCTTATTATAAAAGAATTCTTGCAATTTTTTTCAAGAATTCTTTTTTGCATTTTTAGGTATAAAAAAAAACCATCCTAGTGGATCCGTGTGGTAAGGAAAAACTGGTAATCTATTCCTTAAAAAAAAATCTTGGAGATTATGTAATGCTTACTCTCAAACTTTTTGTTTATACAGTAGTGATATTCTTTGTTTCACTCTTTATCTTTGGATTCTTATCTAATGACCCAGGACGGAATCCTGGACGCGAGGAGTAAAAATTCAGTTTTTTTTTTTCTTATTGGATTTGTTTCGTACATTTATCTATGAGAAAATCCGGGGGTCAGAATTCTTTCCAATTCGAAAGTCCCAAATGATCCAAGGGAGCGGAAAGAGAGGGATTCGAACCCTCGGTACAAAAAAATTGTACAACGGATTAGCAATCCGCCGCTTTAGTCCACTCAGCCATCTCTCCACGTTCCAAAGCGAAAGGTTTCCGTGATATGATATAGGCAAGAAATAAGAAATAACGGTTGCAAAAAACCCCTTTTTTTTCTTTCAAAAGTCTATAAAAATTATATTGCCAATTCCATTTTAATTATATTCTTTTTTCTTAATGTTAATAAAAAAAGAAGAAAATTCTTGTTTTTTCTTTCTAAAAATCGATATTGGCCGAGAGACAATCAAATAGATTTTCTCTTTAGCGGGCATTTCCATATAGGACTTGTTATAATTATAATAAAACAAGCAGGTTATATAAAAAAAACGCTTTTTTTGTCGATTATTTATCAAGAAAGCAAAAAGGGTTCTTATCAAATCCACCATAAAATTGGAAAGAAGCATAAAGTAAGTAGACCTGACTCCTTTAATGATGCCTCTATCCGCTATTCTGATATATAAATTCGATGTAGATGAAATTGTATAAGCGAATTTTTTTTATTTCCTTAGACTTAGACCGCGCAAGACAAGAATTTTTCGCTATTTACGATTTCATATTCTTGTTACTAGATGTTCTATAGGAATAAGAAGAAATCGCAACTCCTTTGCGCTACACATAAAATTGGATTTCGAAGGTCCATTTTTTTTTTTCAGAATCCTCTATTATTTTAGTTCTTCCACCCATGCAATAGAGAGGGAATGGGAAAAGAAGGGTTACTTTTATTTGCATTTTTCCCTTAAAAGATAGACTTTGAAATAGGAGTCTTGGAATAATGCTGAATTCAAAGGTTTATTTCTTTCTATAGTATAAGAAAAACAATTTATTTCTATTTCTATAGTATAAGAAAAACAAATAAATAGTATAAGAAAAACAAATCGAATCAAATTCATGGATTTACCACGACCTCGGTTGTGACTGTGACTCCATAGATAAAAATGGGAAATTTCTCTCTTCGAGACCATTGAAAAAGGGCATTGAACGAGAAAGAAATCGTCCACAGATAATAAAACTATCATATGCCTTGGAAAGTGATATGAGGTGCTCGGAAATGGTTGAAGTAATTGAATAGGAGGATCACTATGACTATAGCCCTTGGTAGAATTCCTAAAGAAGAAAATGATCTATTTGATACTATGGATGACTGGTTACGAAGGGACCGTTTCGTTTTTGTAGGATGGTCTGGCCTATTGCTCTTTCCTTGTGCTTATTTCGCTTTAGGGGGTTGGTTTACAGGGACAACTTTTGTAACTTCTTGGTATACCCATGGATTGGCTAGTTCCTATTTGGAAGGTTGTAATTTCTTAACCGCAGCAGTTTCTACCCCTGCCAATAGTTTAGCACACTCTTTGTTGCTACTATGGGGGCCCGAAGCACAAGGAGATTTTACTCGTTGGTGTCAATTAGGCGGTCTATGGACTTTTGTAGCTCTCCACGGGGCTTTTGCACTAATAGGTTTCATGTTACGCCAATTTGAACTTGCTCGGTCTGTTCAATTGCGGCCTTATAATGCAATCTCATTCTCTGGTCCAATTGCTGTTTTTGTTTCTGTATTCCTTATTTATCCACTGGGGCAATCTGGTTGGTTCTTTGCGCCGAGTTTTGGCGTAGCAGCGATATTTCGATTCATCCTTTTCTTCCAAGGATTTCATAATTGGACGTTGAACCCATTTCATATGATGGGAGTTGCCGGAGTATTAGGTGCGGCTCTGCTATGCGCTATTCATGGAGCGACCGTAGAAAACACTCTATTTGAGGACGGTGATGGTGCAAATACCTTCCGTGCTTTTAACCCAACTCAAGCTGAAGAAACTTATTCAATGGTCACTGCTAACCGCTTTTGGTCCCAAATCTTTGGTGTTGCTTTTTCCAATAAACGTTGGTTACATTTCTTTATGCTATTTGTACCCGTCACCGGTTTATGGATGAGTGCTATTGGCGTAGTTGGCTTGGCTCTGAACTTACGTGCCTATGACTTTGTTTCCCAGGAAATCCGTGCAGCGGAAGATCCTGAATTTGAGACTTTCTACACCAAAAATATTCTTTTAAACGAGGGTATTCGTGCGTGGATGGCAGCTCAGGATCAGCCTCATGAAAATCTTATATTCCCTGAGGAGGTTCTACCACGTGGAAACGCTCTTTAATGGAACTTTCGTTTTAGCTGGTCGTGACCAAGAAACCACCGGCTTTGCTTGGTGGGCTGGGAATGCCAGACTTATCAATTTGTCCGGTAAACTGCTTGGAGCTCATGTAGCTCATGCCGGATTAATCGTATTCTGGGCCGGAGCAATGAACCTATTTGAAGTGGCCCATTTCGTACCAGAAAAGCCCATGTATGAACAAGGGTTGATTTTACTTCCACACTTAGCTACTCTAGGTTGGGGAGTAGGGCCAGGGGGGGAAGTTCTAGATACTTTTCCGTACTTTGTATCTGGCGTACTTCACCTAATTTCCTCCGCAGTCTTAGGCTTCGGTGGCATTTATCACGCGCTTCTGGGACCCGAGACTCTTGAGGAATCTTTTCCATTCTTTGGTTATGTCTGGAAAGATAGAAATAAAATGACTACAATTTTGGGTATTCACTTAATTTTGTTAGGTCTAGGTGCTTTTCTTCTAGTACTCAAGGCTCTTTATTTTGGCGGTGTATATGATACCTGGGCCCCTGGGGGGGGAGATGTAAGAAAAATTACCAATTTGACCCTTAGTCCCAGTGTTATATTTGGTTATTTACTAAAATCTCCTTTTGGTGGAGAAGGGTGGATTGTTAGTGTAGATGATTTAGAAGATATAATTGGTGGGCATGTATGGTTGGGTTTTATTTGTGTATTTGGCGGAATTTGGCATATTTTAACCAAACCCTTCGCATGGGCTCGCCGTGCATTTGTATGGTCTGGAGAAGCTTACTTGTCTTATAGTTTAGCTGCTTTATCTGTCTTTGGTTTTATCGCTTGTTGTTTTGTATGGTTCAATAATACAGCTTATCCGAGTGAGTTTTATGGACCCACCGGGCCAGAAGCTTCTCAAGCTCAAGCATTTACTTTTCTAGTTAGAGACCAGCGTCTTGGAGCTAATGTGGGATCCGCTCAAGGACCCACAGGTTTAGGTAAATATCTAATGCGTTCCCCAACTGGGGAGGTTATCTTTGGAGGGGAAACTATGCGTTTTTGGGACCTTCGTGCTCCATGGTTAGAACCTCTAAGGGGCCCCAACGGTTTGGACTTGAGTAGGTTGAAAAAAGACATACAACCTTGGCAAGAACGACGCTCAGCAGAATATATGACCCACGCTCCTTTAGGCTCTTTAAATTCCGTGGGTGGCGTAGCTACCGAGATCAATGCAGTTAATTATGTCTCTCCTAGAAGTTGGTTATCAACTTCTCATTTTGTTCTAGGATTCTTCTTTTTTGTGGGCCATTTATGGCATGCAGGAAGAGCCCGAGCTGCTGCAGCAGGTTTTGAAAAGGGAATCGATCGTGATTTGGAACCTGTTCTTTACATGAACCCTCTTAACTAAGATTTTCTTATTTATACCTGTTCTACTTTTTTTCTGTTCTGGCTCGGTTATTCCATCTAGCCGAGCCATTCATTCCTTTTTATGAAAGAAAGATAAGGGACAGAAAAAAAAAATAAATAAAAATGAAAGAAACAAACGTATTCAATAAGCAAAAGGAGAGAGAGGGATTCGAACCCTCGATAGTTCCTAGAACTATACCGGTTTTCAAGACCGGAGCTATCAACCACTCAGCCATCTCTCCACAGCCTAATCCTTATTTTACTCCTACAAATAGAACATAGCCATATAAAAAATAAAAAGATTTATTAGCCTCTAGAAAGATATCAGATACAAGTTCCTTTTCGATATATCTCTGTATACTGTATACACGGATACAGGATCCGCTATACCCGCTTGTGAAATAAAGAGTAAATAATCTCTTCTCACCCCCATATCCAAATAAAAAAGCGGTTTAAGTAATAAATTTGAATTAAAGAGAAGAATCAATGGATTCATGATTAAACCCCTCCTACTTCTTGTATTTTTTTACAATTTTGGTTTAAGTGAGGGATCAAATATGTAGTCAACTTTATTTGATGGTAGCTTGGAGGATTAGAAATATGACTATTGCTTTCCAATTAGCTGTTTTTGCATTAATTGCGACTTCCTCAGTCTTAGTAATTAGTGTACCCCTTGTATTTGCTTCTCCTGATGGTTGGTCAAATAATAAAAATGTTGTATTTTCCGGTACATCATTATGGATTGGACTAGTCTTTCTCGTAGCTATTCTGAATTCTCTCATTTCTTAAATGAAATTTGGTTAATATTTATTAACCCCATAAAAAAGAAATAATAAAGGCCATTTCTTCTAAAAAATTAGAATAGTGAGACGTATTAAAACGCAATTTGCGTTCCGAATTGCTAGCTCTTCTCTTTCAGTATTATGAAATTCCATTCCCATTAGAATATTCATTGACAGATAATAAAAAAAGGAAAACTCTAATATAATAGAAAATGAAATGAAACGGTCGACCCAGACATAGAAGGTCGACCCAGGCGGATATACGCTATAAAATATATACCGTAGCGAGCGTAGTTCAATGGTAAAATATCTCCTTGCCAAGGAGAAGATACGGGTTCGATTCCCGCCGCTCGCCCGCTTAATTTATCAAAGTACTATGATAAAAAGTTTAGTCTAGTTAACTGTTTAACTACTTATATTAAATTAAGTATTAATTAGGTGTTAGTCTAGTGCCGTATCCCTTACTATCTTACCCTTCCTTTGCATCCCACTCAAAAAAAGAGGGCGCTCCAGAGGCAGAAATAGAACTCGCCAACAGAGCTCCAAAAATTGGGTATTAACTGAGACAAACAACGGGCAAACTTTTTTTAAAGGGAAGGGAGAGGTAGACTGTCCCTTTCGTTTCATTTTTATTTTCTGCAGGGTAGGGAGAGGCCTTGCGCCTTCTTTTTTTGAAGGCAAGTGACTTCGCAAACTGCTCAATTTTGCCCTCTAGGGCCGGGAACTAATGAATAAAAAAGGGTTGGATACGCCCCTCTACCATACATATCTAGAGAAATAGAATAGTCCTTTTATACAGACTGCTAAGTGCGGAGACGGGAATCGAACCCGTGACCTCAAGGTTATGAGCCTCGTGAGCTACCAAACTGCTCTACTCCGCTCTGGAGTACCAGAAACTGGTGGACAAAAAAGGCTTGAATACAAGCCTCTAACATGTCTAGACAAATAGAATACTCCTTTTATACAGAATGGAGCGGGTAGCGGGAATCGAACCCGCATCGTTAGCTTGGAAGGCTAGGGGTTATAGTCGACGTTGGTTGATTATTTTTAACGTCTCTAATTCAAAACCGAACATGAAATTTTGATTTCATTCGGCTCCTTTATGGATATTCTCACCACTTAACATCTATGTCAGCTTTTCTATTTGAATGGAACCAAAGCTCTCCGCTTTCTAGATGATCCTTATAGAGTAGGAGATAGAAATTCTATCTAAATTCATCTAATCTACTTACTTCGTTCCCTAATTTCATTCAAGAGATCCTGAGGAAAAGAATTGGGTTTCCACCGAGCTGAAACAATATGCGGATGGTTCTAGTAAACCAAAACTATCGTTTTTTAGCTATTTGGCTTCCTTATTCCTTATTTTAAGAAGATTTAGTTACGATTGGAAATCAACTTTTTTGTATCTTCATCCATAGATCCTTTACTCATATTTTCAAAATTGGAATACTTAATCCAATGCAAAATTATGCTTCGCGACTCTGTACTCATAATCCTATTTTTATTTTGGATGCAATTTAAATTAGTCTTTGGATACAAATCGCCAGAATGTATATTCTTCCTCAATATGCTATTGAGAGGAAAAGGATTTAATCCTTTATAAGAACTAAAGTTTTCATCGGAATATAAAAATAAAAAACTTAAGGATGCCTTAAGTATATCATTTCAAATTCAGTTATTAATAGAACGAATCACACTTTTACCACTAAACTATACCCGCTACATTGTAGATTATGGTATAAATGGTACCCTTTGTCAAGGATAGCCATTTGACAAGAAGGCTAATTCCCCCTTATTGAATCAGATGGAGAAGGTTCATGACACTGAGCCGTTGGTACTTCTACTTCGATCGCTCGCCTTTACTTTAGGATTTAGATAGCCCCTCTGGTCTGTAAAAAAAATCTTTTCTTACCATGCTAATAGCGCCTGAACCAAATGTATTTATTTTGATTAGGATCCTATTCTACGGTTACGACTACAATAATAATTATTTACTTTGCAAGGACGTAAGTGTGTCAGACTGCTAAATTGTTTTATTATTCCTACAATATAAACTAGGGGATATAGGGGGTAACACTGTCCCTATAAATTCCTTTTTTCCTTTTCTTTTTTGTCCAGAATTGAACAAAAAAGAAATTATGGAAGATGTTTTCTTCCCCCATTAAGTCCGAGCCATAGAGTAAGAGTGAGATGAGTTTTCCAAATTCATCATAGACTTTCCCTATGGCTTGATAGAAGTAAGCAGCAAAGAGTCGTAACTTAAAGAAAAAAACGGACAGGGCCGACAGATTTACCTGATGTAAAGAAGATCCTAAAAGTCTCTGATTAGTCGACTCTCTCCATTTAACACTTTCCTCTCTCTCCTTTTTTCCACTGACTCAATTCTAGTTTATTAGATTCTTGTTTAAAAGAATGCAAAAAGTTCAATAGAACTAAGAACACATAAAAAATAGCATAGAGGATCAAGGCCATTACCAAAAGTTCCTCCCAAGGATCCTATATCCTATTGGGTATCTGTTCCCCGCCTTTTCCCGCTAGGATCGGAAATCTTATATTTTCCATATCCATATACCGTTGAATCCTTGGGGTTCCAGAATCCGCCTATTTTACTAGTCTTCGGAAACGGAAAACCCTGAACCAAGAAGAGTTGGATATGTTATGTAGGGTATGTTTTTTTTTATTAATTTTATTTTGAGCTCTCAAGATATCGATATATACATATACAATCTCTACATAATGTCTCTCTCTCTATCTCTATATATTATATATATAATATGTACATTATGCAGTAGACCCATAATGGGAAATCCAAGTGGCTAATTTTTGAATTAAATAAAAAGCCCTTTTAACTCAGTGGTAGAGTAATGCCATGGTAAGGCATAAGTCATCGGTTCAAATCCGATAAAGGGCTTTTTAAATTAGTGGTAGAGTAATCTCGTGCTAAGACGTAAGTCGTTGGTTCGAATCTGATAGAGTACTTTTCTACTAAATTGATTCACTTTTTTTCTTTGTTTTTGAAACTTTCTCTATATTTTTAGAGAATTTTATGACTTAGTGCGGGATGGATGCATTTTTGGTATGAACACTAAATGAAGCACGGAGAATTAATCTATAACGATCAACTAAAAAAAATCCTAGATGAAAACATAACAGAAAAGTTGGAAAAACTCTTTGCTTTGGATCTATTTATACTTTTCGAGTATATTGACAATTCCAAAAAACTGCTCATACTATGATTATAGTATAATCACGAGCGGTTGTATATGGCCCTATCGTCTAGTGATGCCCCTATCGTCTAGTGGTTCAGGACATCTCTCTTTCAAGGAGGCAGCGGGGATTCGACTTCCCCTGGGGGTAGGGAGTATTATGAAAGGAGGTTAATCATAGATTAGCAAAAACCCTAGAATAAATTCTTCCTGGGTCGATGCCCGAGTGGTTAATGGGGACGGACTGTAAATTCGTTGACAATGTCTACGCTGGTTCAAATCCAGCTCGGCCCAAACCAAAAATCTAGGGCTTCGTGAGTATGAACTAAATCCTTTTGTTTTTCTTCCATAAAATAAAATGTCTGATCTATAGAAATAAAAGATAAAGAAAAAAGGGAAATTTTTTTTTCTAATCCATATCTCTCTCATTCCTTTCTTACAAACAAAAGAGTTTTTCTTATTGAAGGCTGGATTATTATCCATTTTTAGTGATAAAAAATCACGACATACTAGTTATGTCACTCTCACTATACCCACGTATAATATAATATGTGGGTATGTAGTATATGATTCGTCTATTTCTTAGAGTACGAAAGACGAATCGAATCTTCTTATGGTTCTATTTAAGAATGGGTATGCCATACACCCCGCGGGGATTGTAGTTCAATTGGTCAGAGCACCGCCCTGTCAAGGCGGAAGCTGCGGGTTCGAGCCCCGTCAGTCCCGAACTAGGGTTCAATGAATGGAGAAATTGATATTTCCTTTTTCCATGAAAAAAAGGGGCAGGGAGCAAGATCAAATACCCACAGGGCACCCTTACTTCACTTTTTTATTTTGCATCTCTCATTAAAGAGGGAGGGAGGGCATATAGGAATTTTTTTTTCACTACTCCCAATCGATAAAGAAAGACACACATACGATATGTGGATTAGTAGAATTTAGGATATTATATTACTCTATCTTTCTTTATGATGATACCATCCTCATCTTAATTTCCTATTCCACTCTTATGGAATAGAGTACCGGTATTTTACCGGAATCCATACATAAATCGTATTCCCTTTTTATTTCAGACCTCTTTTCCCCATCTCACTTCTACTGCTTATTTGGATGTCTATGTGACCCATAGAAAGTGAAAGTTGGTCATATAATACATACATAATTGTATGTATAACTATAAGAAAAAGGAAGGGAAATTGTATAAGATTAAGAAAGTATAAGATTAAGAAAGCTCGTGGGTTAGAGATATAGAAAAGAAAAAGTAGAA
>NW_028260977.1:0-30000 GCF_056163025.1 Triticum urartu | reverse complement strand
AAACTCCACTTCTTTTCATATAGCAATCCCTGATCAAAGAGAGAACAATATCCATTTCAAAACATTTCTAACAGATTCCTTAGTTCGGACCGACGAAGTAATGTCACTCGACTATTATCAACCTGACTGCAATCTTTTTCTGTCGGTAAGGATTGCACCAGAGCACCTTCTACTTCTAATAGGCCATGAACTATAGATAGAGAAGAATCATTCTGAGCGAGTACATAAGAAGCGATCCACTTTTTTTCATCGGTTCCAGGGGAAGACCAAAGATCTTGCGCGGCAGGTCCGCCAGAAAAACTCAAAAGAGAAAGAAGTCTCGTTAATCTCTTCATGCTCGTTCCAAGTTCGAAGTACCTTTTGGCCAAAGAAAAACCCGCTTCCTGACACGATTGCCTCTTTATCTTTATATAGATAGATTCTATGGGGTTATTACTTAGTAAGTCTATTTTGTACAAGAGCCCCTCCTATCTGATAGAAAAGGGTCCCATGATCCCGAGCCGATCTTACCTTGGCTCGCAAACCCCAAGTTTGTCTATGAAGAGCTAATCTAATTGTATTTTTTTCTAGAATGGATTTCTTATGTGGAATACTAATGGATAGGGCTTCGTTGCTAAGTGCTACAAGATCTAGTGCACTGGAACTCGTGGTTATGGACCCGAATCCTTTAGTATGGAACATTGTCTTTTCCAAGTAAAAACCCCTAGTATATGAAAGAATGAAAAGGTGCTTTCGTTCTTGTGGAATAAGAAGCCCTCGTACCTTAATGAAAGGAAAATCGTAATTTTTCGTTAGGTATTTGACCAAATAGGATCGTCCAGTTCCTACAGAACCTATCACTAAAATACCCGATAGGGCTAAGCGGAACGAAAAGGGTTTTCCATGAGATGGTAAATGAAAACGATTAGTCCCACACGAGGTTTGGGAATAAGTGATTGTCTGATAATGAGCAAGGAATATACGTCTTTCTGCTAAAGAGGATCTATTAAACTCATAATTCATTAGATCCTTGTTATCAATGCCAACTAGGTATCATAAGTAAATGGATCCCGGTTGTTCAATCCTTTGATAACCAAGGTCATTCTTTGCTAAAGAGAAATGATCACTATGAGTCAGACTCAATAGAATTGGATCCATTCCAAATAGCGAGAATTAGGATTCTTGATCCCTCTCAATCTCTCTTTCAATTCGAGGATCCAGAGAGGTGTTTTCATAGTCATCTCCGAATATTTGCCATCTCGGAATATTTTCGATTTCATTTTTCTATGATATGTCTTTCTATATGAAAATTGGTTATTTACGATGTACGATGATCCCTGTTAAGCATCCATGGCTGAATGGTTAAAGCGCCCAACTCATAATTGGTAAATTTGCGGGTTCAATTCCTGCTGGATGCACACGAACGGGAACATTCCATAAGTCTATTGGAACTGGCTCTCTATCCATGGAATCTCATCCATCATCCATACATAACGAATTGGTATGGTATATTCATACCATAACATAAGAACAATAAGAACTCGAATTCTTATCGATACTGGAACTCAGAGCATAGGAGGGAAAGTCGATTTATGGATGGAATCAAATACGCAGTATTTACAGAAAAAAGTCTTCGTTTATTGGGAAAGAATCAATATACTTTTAATGTCGAATCGGGATTCACTAAGACAGAAATAAAGCATTGGGTCGAACTCTTCTTTGGTGTTAAGGTGGTAGCTGTGAATAGCCATCGACTACCTGGAAAAGGTAGAAGAATAGGACCTATTCTGGGCCATACAATGCATTACAGACGTATGATCATTACCCTTCAACCGGGTTATTCTATTCCACTTCTAGATAGAGAAAAAAACTAAAGGAGAATACTTAATAATACGGCGAAACATTTATACAAAACACCTATCCCGAGCACACGCAAGGGAACCGTAGACAGGCAAGTGAAATCCAATCCACGAAATAATTTGATCCATGGACGGCACCGTTGTGGTAAAGGTCGTAATTCCAGAGGAATCATTACCGCAAGGCATAGAGGGGGAGGTCATAAGCGCCTATACCGTAAAATAGATTTTCGACGGAATCAAAAAGACATATCTGGTAGAATCGTAACCATAGAATACGACCCTAATCGAAATGCATACATTTGTCTCATACACTATGGGGATGGTGAGAAGAGATATATTTTACATCCCAGAGGGGCTATAATTGGAGATACTATTGTTTCTGGTACAAAAGTTCCTATATCAATGGGAAATGCCCTACCTTTGAGTGCGGTTTGAACTATTGATTTACGTAATTGGAAGTAACCAATTAGGTTTACGACGAAACCTAGAAATCGATCACTGATCCAATTTGACTACCTCTACGGGATAGACCTCAACAGAAAACTGTTGAGTAACGGCAGCAAGTGATTGAGTTCAGTAGTTCCTCATAGAAAATTATTGGCTCTAGAGATATGGTAATATGGAGAAGACAAAATTGTTTGAAGCACGCACAGAACCGGAAGCGCCCCTTGTTTCAAAGAGAGGAGGACGGGTTATTCACATTTAATTTGATGGTCAGAGGCAAATTGAAAGCTAAGCAGTGGTAATTAAGACCCCCGGGGGAAAATAGGGATGTCTCCTACGTTACCCATAATATGTGGAAGTATCGACGTAATTTCATAGAGTCATTCGATCTGAATGCTACATGAAGAACATAAGCCAGATGACGGAACGCAGAGACCTAGGATGTAGAAGATCATAACATGAGCGATTCGGCAGATTTGGATTCCTTTCCTATATATCCACTCATGTGGTACTTCATCATATGATTCATATAAGATCCATCTGTCTAGAGATCGTCATATACATCTAGAAAGCCGTATGCTTTGGAAGAAGCTTGTACAGTTTGGGAAGGGGTTTTTTGAGAGAAAAGAAGAATCTACTTCAACCGATATGCCCTTAGGCACGGCCATGCATAACATAGAAATCACACGTGGAAGGGGTGGGCAATTAGCTAGAGCAGCAGGTGCTGTAGCGAAACTCATTGCAAAAGAGGGTAAATCGGCCACTTTAAGATTACCATCTGGGGAGGTCCGTTTAGTATCCCAAAACTGCTTAGCAACAGTCGGACAAGTGGGTAATGTTGGGGTGAACCAAAAAAGTTTGGGTAGAGCCGGATCTAAGTGTTGGCTAGGTAAACGCCCCGTAGTAAGAGGGGTAGTTATGAACCCTGTGGACCACCCCCATGGGGGCGGTGAAGGGAAAGCTCCCATTGGTAGAAAAAAACCCACAACCCCTTGGGGTTATCCTGCGCTTGGAAGAAGAACTAGGAAAAGGAAAAAATATAGCGATAGTTTTATTCTTCGTCGCCGTAAGTAAATACGTAACTAGGAATATGGAAAATTGCATTTTTGGAATTTGCAATAATGCGATGGGCGAACGACGGGAATTGAACCCGCGCATGGTGGATTCACAATCCACTGCCTTGATCCACTTGGCTACATCCGCCCCTTATCCAGCTAAAGGATTTTTTTCTTTTTTCCATTGATCATTATTCTATTTATTCTGACCTCCGTACTTCGATCGAGATATTGGACATAGAATGCCACTCTTTAAAAAGGAAAAAAGGAGTAATCAGCTGTGACACGAAAAAAAACGAATCCTTTTGTAGCTCATCATTTATTGGCAAAGATAGAAAAGGTCAATATGAAGGAGGAGAAAGAAACAATAGTAACGTGGTCCCGGGCATCTAGCATTCTACCCACAATGGTTGGCCATACAATCGCGATTCATAATGGAAAGGAACATATACCTATTTACATAACAAATCCTATGGTAGGTCGCAAATTGGGGGAATTCGTGCCTACTCGGCATTTCACGAGTTATGAAAATGCAAGAAAGGATACTAAATCTCGTCGTTAACTGAATTCTGAATAGAAAGATTAAGAAGAAAAAAAGATTCAAAATAAAGACAGAAATACCCAATATCTTGCTAGAACAAGATATTGGGTATTTCTGTCTTCAAAAATTCTTATATGTTAGCAGAAAAACCTTATCCATTAATAGATGGAACTTCAACAGCAGCTAAGTCTAGAGGGAAGTTGTGAGCATTACGTTCGTGCATTACTTCCATACCAAGGTTAGCACGGTTGATGATATCAGCCCAAGTATTAATAACGCGACCTTGACTATCAACTACAGATTGGTTGAAATTGAAACCATTTAGGTTGAAAGCCATAGTACTAATACCTAAAGCAGTGAACCAGATTCCTACTACAGGCCAAGCAGCCAAGAAGAAGTGTAAAGAACGAGAGTTGTTGAAACTAGCATATTGGAAGATTAATCGGCCAAAATAACCATGAGCAGCCACAATATTATAAGTTTCTTCCTCTTGACCAAATTTGTAACCCTCATTAGCGGATTCATTTTCAGTAGTTTCCCTGATCAAACTAGAGGTTACCAAGGAACCATGCATAGCACTGAATAGGGAACCGCCGAATACACCAGCTACACCTAACATGTGGAATGGATGCATAAGGATGTTGTGCTCTGCCTGGAATACAATCATAAAGTTGAAAGTACCAGAGATTCCTAAAGGCATACCATCAGAAAAGCTTCCTTGACCAATAGGGTAAATCAAGAAAACAGCAGTAGCAGCTGCAACAGGAGCTGAATATGCAACAGCAATCCAAGGACGCATACCCAGACGGAAACTAAGTTCCCACTCACGACCCATATAACAAGCTACACCAAGTAAGAAGTGTAGAACAATTAGCTCATAAGGACCACCATTGTATAACCACTCATCAACAGATGCAGCTTCCCAAATTGGGTAAAAGTGCAATCCGATCGCCGCAGAAGTAGGGATAATAGCACCAGAGATAATATTGTTTCCATAAAGTAAAGAACCAGAAACAGGCTCACGAATACCATCAATATCTACTGGAGGGGCAGCGATGAAGGCGATAATAAATACAGAAGTTGCGGTCAATAAGGTAGGGATCATCAAAACACCGAACCATCCGATGTAAAGACGATTTTCAGTGCTAGTTATCCAGTTGCAGAAGCGACCCCACAGGCTTGTACTTTCGCGTCTCTCTAAAATTGCAGTCATGGTAAGATCTTGGTTTATTCAAATTGCAAGGACTCCCAAGCACACGTATTAACTAGAATATAGATAATAGAAGGCTTGTTATTTAACAGTATAACATAGACTATATACCAATGTCAACCAAGTCAGCCCAAAGATTAGCTATCCATATAACTAAATTAACCAAACCAATAATTTTGTATTTGTAAATGAAGTGAGTCAAAGTGAAAAACTTTGATGGGTCTTTTCTATATGGGTTGCCCGGGACTCGAACCCGGAACTAGTCGGATGGAGTAGATAATTCTTCCTTGTTACAATAGAGAAAAATCCCTCCCCAAATCGTGCTTGCATTTTTCATTGCACACGACTTTCCCTATGTAGAAATAGCCAATTTCTATTCCAAAGAGGAAGTTCTACTAATTTTTTTAATTAGTAAGTTGATTCACCTACTCTTTATTATAATAAAAAGAACATTTCAGAATGAAAAATAGAAAAGTTTTTTCTTGATCATTTATCAACCCTTTCCTGTTTCTTAATTTCGTCTAATGATTAATTAAGAGGGTTGACCAGGTCATTGATACGTATAATATCCAAATACCAAATACGCTCAGTGTGTGATCCACAGAAAGAAAAAAGAGTTGTTTTGGTGAACATCAAAGAAAAAACTTGCTCTTCTTCCATAAAAAATTCTTCTAAAAATGCCGAACCCAATCGTTGCATAAAAGTTCGTACCGTGCTTTTATGTTTACGAGCTAAAGTTCTAGCACATGAAAGTCGAAGTATATACTTTAGTCGATACAAAGTCCGTTTTTTCGAAGATCCACTATGATAATGAAAAAGATTTCTACATATCCGACCAAATCGATCAAGAATATCCCAATCTGATAAATCTGTCCAAATGGGTTTACTAATAGGATGCCCCGATCCAGTACAAAATTGAGCTTTTGATAAGTATCCTATGAGGAGAGTAGCGGGGACTATGGTATCGAATTTTTTCATTCGAGTATCTATTAGAAATGAATTCTCCAGCATTTGATTCCTTACTAACAAAGAACTTTTTTGTACACTTGAAAGGTACCCCATAAAATCGAAGCAAGAGTTTGCTAATTGGTTTATATGGATTCTTCGCGGCTGAGTCCAAAAACAGAAATAATATTGCCAGAAATTGATAAGGTAGCATTTCCATTTCTTCTTCAAAAAAAAAGTGCCTTTTGATGCAAGAATTGCCTTTCCTTGATATCGAACATAATGCATAAGAGGATCCATAAAGAACCATAGGGTTTTCCGAGAAAAACCAGGGTACATTATCCCAAAATGTTCCATCTTCCTAGAAAAGTGGATTCGTTCCAGAAAAGTTCCAGAAGATGCTAATGGTAAGCAAGAAGATTGTTTACGAAGAAACAACAAAAAAAATTCATATTCTGATACATAAGAGTTATATAGGAATTGAAATAGTCTTTTATTTTCTTTTTGAAAAAAAAAAATGGATTTCATTGAAGTAATAAAACTATTCCAATTCGAATAATAGTTGAGAAAGAATCGCAATAAATGCAAAGATGGAACATCTTGGATACGGTATTGAAGGAGTTGAACCAGGATTTCCAAATGGATAGGATAGGGTATTTCTATATGTGATAGATAATCCAAATGCAAAAATTTGTCTTCTAAAAAGGGAAATATTGAATGAATAGAGCGTAAATTCTGAAACTTTGGTATTTCTTTTTCTTTCAGACAAAAAAATTCCCGTAGCGAGAATGGGATTTCCACAACGATCGCAAACCCTTCAGATAGAATCTGAGAATAAAACTCAGAATAAAAATAATTTTTGTAATCCAATAATCGATCTTGGTTAGGATGATTAACCGAGTTATCCAAAAAATTCTGCTGATACATTCGAATAATTAAACGTTTCACAAGTAGTGAACTAAATTTCTTGTTATTACAACTAACAACTATTTCCACAGGTTCAGAACCATTTAATCCATAATGGTGGGCAAATGCATAAATATATTCCTGAAAGAGAAGTGGGTAGACAAAGTATTGTTGACGAGATTTATGTTTTTCTGAATACCCTTCGAATTTTTCCATTTGTATTTCTACTTGAATCAGAGAGAAGAAGCATTTCTCGGTTTATCGAATGATGATACATAGTGCAATATGGTCAGAACAGGGTGTTGCATTTTTAATACAAACCCTGGAAAGAAAGGGAGTCTAATCCACAGATCTTTTTCTGCTCCTTTTCTACCCAATTAGTTTATGTTTGTTCTAATTAAAAAAAAAGAACAGAACAAGTTTTTTATTTTTGCAGGCCAATCGCTCTTTTGACTTTGGAATACAGCCTCTTTATCAATATACTGCTTCTTTTACACATTCAATCCATAACATCCCTTATTCAATCCATAATCAAGAATAATTAGGATTTCTAAAAAAAAAAAGAAAAAATAAAGGGTCCACTCATAGGAAAACCCAACCTTTCCCCGCATCCGGCACTAATCTATTTTTAACGTCTAATTAGAGCGGGGAATCATTCCAATTAGGAAGTTCAGCTCGTTGCTTTTTATTTTACCAGAATTGGAGCCAGGCTCTATCCATTTATTCATTAGACCCAGAAAATCGTAATTTTGGATTCCATTCAAAAAAGATTGATTTTATTACGACATGCTATTTTTTCCATTCATTACCTTTGAGGATCAGTCGTGGTCTTCTAGACTCTACCAAGAGTCTGGACGAATTTGTTGTTTCATCCAAATGTGTAAAAGATCATAGTCGCACTTAAAAGCCGAGTACTCTACCATTGAGTTAGCAACCCAGATAAAAAAAGGATCTTAGATACGATCGAAATCCAAAAATCAATGGAATTACACCGCGCGCTTCTGTCAAAACATTGAACTAGCAAGACATCAAAAGATTTTTTTTATCGACCATGAAAAACACTCAAATGCCAAAACGAACAGGTCCGGTGAAATTCCACTAAAGTAAAGTTAAAAAAAGAGCGACCCTAATCACGATGGCCAAATTCTCCTTATTTTTAGCGATTTTTATTAACAAAAAATATATATTATAAAAAATATATATTATATTGTATGAGAATACATGCAAGAGGAACACCCTTATCATTTGAGCGAAGTGTAGGCGGAAAAATTGAATATGGAGTGAGGATAAAGAGACCCATCTATCTACAAATTCTATTTGTTCAATAGACCTTTGTCAATGGAAATACAATGGTAAGAAAACAAATTAGATAGAAAAAGTAAATAAAATAGGGGCTTATGTTGGATTGGCACGATATAATATAAATCCAAATAGGATTAAAAAAGAGGTAAATTGTGTCTAAATAATTAGACAACTAGGAATACTAATAATCTTCTCCTATCCTATTTTTTGATTCATTTAGTTCTTCAATTAACTCAAAGTTCTTTCTTTTTCTTTAAAGAATTCTGCCTTCCTTAAAATATCATAAACAGTTCTTGTTGGTTGAGCACCCTTTTCAAGGAAATAGAGAATAGCTGGAACATTTAAACAAGTTTGATTCTTTATCGGATCATAAAAACCTACTTTTTGAAGATCTCTTCCTTCTCTTCGAGATCGAACATCAATTGCAACGATTCGATAGACAGCTTATTGGGATAGATGTAGATAAACAACGCCCCCCCCTAGAAACGTATATGAGGTTTTCTCCTCATACGGCTCGAGAAAATGATTCGAATTTCTGTCGATAATAATAGAAATTAGACTATGACGTGCATTAATTTCCTTACAGAAAAAACAAATTTCATTTATACTCATGACTCAAGTGGGCTAATTTTGCCTGACAAACTTCGAAGGCAAAATCCTTCCAAAATTTTTGAGTCGTCTTTAAACTCTTTTCTTTGTCTCATTTCGAACGAATTGACTTTTATTCCTTATTCTAATCCAACTCTGTTGTTGAGACAATTGAAAATTGTGTTTACTTGTTCTGGAATCCTTTATCTTTGATTTGTGAAATCCTTGGGTTTAGACATTACTTCGGGAATTCCTATTTTTTTCTTTCAAAAGAGTAGCAACATACCCTTTTTTCTTATTTCCTTCGATAAAGCATTTATCTCTTCTATAGAAATCTAATAAGAGGGATTGATTCTGATATACTTTTATTGGACTTTCTTCTTATTTTAACCTTTCGATTTATTTCTATATTAAGGATAGACTGACAAAGTTGGCCTAATTTATTAGTTTTCACTAACCCTAGATTCTTTCCCTTGATAAAAAAAATTCTGTCCTCTCGAGCTCCATCGTGTACTATGTTACTTAAACCCAGCGCAAATTTGGTTCGGAACGAATAGAACAGGCTATGTCGAGCCAAGAGCATTTTCATTACTATGGAAAATGATGGATAGCAAAATCCACAATCGATCATGTCCTTCAAGTCGCACGTTGCTTTCTACCACATCGTTTTAAACGAAGTTTTACCATAACAAACATTCCTCTTTTCATTGCAAAGTGGTATAGAGAATTGATCCAATATGGATGGAATCATGAATAGTCATTGGTTTAGTTTTTTTATACTAATTAAAACTTGCTATCTATGGAGCAATATGGATAAAAGAAAGTAAGTATTTATCCGGGAAGCCTCCGCCAAGATCCAATTTATTTAAACCCATATTAAAATTCTATCATATGAATGAAACATAGTTTGAAAAAGACGACTAAACAAGTTTGCTTAAAACTTATTTATTCTTAAATTTCCACCCTCAACGGATGGCTCGAGATGATCAATCTTGAAGTGAGAAAAGAAGGATTGACTCTTCCTCAATAAATAAACTATCAACCTCCAAAAAAGTTTAATTAATTTAATTACTAGAATTAGAATTCTAGTAGTAATATATTTTTTCAGTACCAAAAACAATTAACTATAATAACTAAATAAACTATTCCAATGAAAAGATTGAAAGTTTTTGGTAGTTATAGAATTCTCGTACTTCTTCAACTCGAATACCAAAAGGAAGAAAAAAATATGACTAAGTGATTTTATAGTAGAGGCATATCCTGAATGTGCTTGATAGATCCCATTTTTTCATGAAAATAAAGATAGTCAATTTGACTGGACTTAAGACTTTATTATGTTTTCTGAGAAAGAATAAGATATCATTATTCTCTTTAATAAACTTTTGTCTCGTACGGAATACTATATGATTTCACCGTTTGTTTCATCAGAAACAATCTGGGACGGAAGGATTCGAACCTCCGAGTAACGGGACCAAAACCCGCTGCCTTACCACTTGGCCACGCCCCATTTCGGGTTTTATGCGACACTAATAAACACTAGTATGTTTATTTGTTATTCGTCAATACCATTTCAATTACATAAAAAAGGAGGGATATTCTCTTGCTAGTATTCTACACATGCGGATAATATAGAATCAAAAAAATGCATTGATCATTACATGGAATTCTATTAAGATATTATATGAAAGTCGAATTTATTCCACTCTCATTTGAGAGTGCGAATACAAGGAGGTATTTTGTGTTTGGGAAAGTCCGAAGAAAAAAGATTTTGAATCTGCCTTTTCCTTCTTTCCCTTAAAAAAATAACTCAAGAAAAATCCAATTATTTACTCTACAAGAATGAAATGCTTGTTATGCCTAATATACTTAGTTTAACCTGTATCTGTTTTAATTCTGTTCTTTATCCTACTAGTTTTTTCTTTGCCAAATTACCCGAAGCTTATGCTATTTTCAATCCAATCGTGGATATTATGCCTGTTATACCTCTATTCTTTTTTCTATTAGCCTTTGTTTGGCAAGCTGCTGTAAGTTTTCGATGAAATCTTTAGTACTCTGTATGCCAAATTGAATGATGTGTTCATTCCAAAAAAATTTTAAAATGGGTAAAAGCCGAGAAGTTTTATATTTTTATATTATGAACCTTCGATTCTAAAATTTAAATTCTTCTACATTGAATGGGTAGCTACAGCAATAAATTTGGATCAGCCTTTCTACTCCCCTGCACCTAGGTTGAGCAGGTACCTAAAGGTACCTACACAATACCTAACCACCTAACCCTATTTTTGCTATTGATAAGAGTGCTTATTATAAAAGAATTCTTGCAATTTTTTTCAAGAATTCTTTTTTGCATTTTTAGGTATAAAAAAAAACCATCCTAGTGGATCCGTGTGGTAAGGAAAAACTGGTAATCTATTCCTTAAAAAAAAATCTTGGAGATTATGTAATGCTTACTCTCAAACTTTTTGTTTATACAGTAGTGATATTCTTTGTTTCACTCTTTATCTTTGGATTCTTATCTAATGACCCAGGACGGAATCCTGGACGCGAGGAGTAAAAATTCAGTTTTTTTTTTTCTTATTGGATTTGTTTCGTACATTTATCTATGAGAAAATCCGGGGGTCAGAATTCTTTCCAATTCGAAAGTCCCAAATGATCCAAGGGAGCGGAAAGAGAGGGATTCGAACCCTCGGTACAAAAAAATTGTACAACGGATTAGCAATCCGCCGCTTTAGTCCACTCAGCCATCTCTCCACGTTCCAAAGCGAAAGGTTTCCGTGATATGATATAGGCAAGAAATAAGAAATAACGGTTGCAAAAAACCCCTTTTTTTTCTTTCAAAAGTCTATAAAAATTATATTGCCAATTCCATTTTAATTATATTCTTTTTTCTTAATGTTAATAAAAAAAGAAGAAAATTCTTGTTTTTTCTTTCTAAAAATCGATATTGGCCGAGAGACAATCAAATAGATTTTCTCTTTAGCGGGCATTTCCATATAGGACTTGTTATAATTATAATAAAACAAGCAGGTTATATAAAAAAAACGCTTTTTTTGTCGATTATTTATCAAGAAAGCAAAAAGGGTTCTTATCAAATCCACCATAAAATTGGAAAGAAGCATAAAGTAAGTAGACCTGACTCCTTTAATGATGCCTCTATCCGCTATTCTGATATATAAATTCGATGTAGATGAAATTGTATAAGCGAATTTTTTTTATTTCCTTAGACTTAGACCGCGCAAGACAAGAATTTTTCGCTATTTACGATTTCATATTCTTGTTACTAGATGTTCTATAGGAATAAGAAGAAATCGCAACTCCTTTGCGCTACACATAAAATTGGATTTCGAAGGTCCATTTTTTTTTTTCAGAATCCTCTATTATTTTAGTTCTTCCACCCATGCAATAGAGAGGGAATGGGAAAAGAAGGGTTACTTTTATTTGCATTTTTCCCTTAAAAGATAGACTTTGAAATAGGAGTCTTGGAATAATGCTGAATTCAAAGGTTTATTTCTTTCTATAGTATAAGAAAAACAATTTATTTCTATTTCTATAGTATAAGAAAAACAAATAAATAGTATAAGAAAAACAAATCGAATCAAATTCATGGATTTACCACGACCTCGGTTGTGACTGTGACTCCATAGATAAAAATGGGAAATTTCTCTCTTCGAGACCATTGAAAAAGGGCATTGAACGAGAAAGAAATCGTCCACAGATAATAAAACTATCATATGCCTTGGAAAGTGATATGAGGTGCTCGGAAATGGTTGAAGTAATTGAATAGGAGGATCACTATGACTATAGCCCTTGGTAGAATTCCTAAAGAAGAAAATGATCTATTTGATACTATGGATGACTGGTTACGAAGGGACCGTTTCGTTTTTGTAGGATGGTCTGGCCTATTGCTCTTTCCTTGTGCTTATTTCGCTTTAGGGGGTTGGTTTACAGGGACAACTTTTGTAACTTCTTGGTATACCCATGGATTGGCTAGTTCCTATTTGGAAGGTTGTAATTTCTTAACCGCAGCAGTTTCTACCCCTGCCAATAGTTTAGCACACTCTTTGTTGCTACTATGGGGGCCCGAAGCACAAGGAGATTTTACTCGTTGGTGTCAATTAGGCGGTCTATGGACTTTTGTAGCTCTCACACGGGGCTTTTGCACTAATAGGTTTCATGTTACGCCAATTTGAACTTGCTCGGTCTGTTCAATTGCGGCCTTATAATGCAATCTCATTCTCTGGTCCAATTGCTGTTTTTGTTTCTGTATTCCTTATTTATCCACTGGGGCAATCTGGTTGGTTCTTTGCGCCGAGTTTTGGCGTAGCAGCGATATTTCGATTCATCCTTTTCTTCCAAGGATTTCATAATTGGACGTTGAACCCATTTCATATGATGGGAGTTGCCGGAGTATTAGGTGCGGCTCTGCTATGCGCTATTCATGGAGCGACCGTAGAAAACACTCTATTTGAGGACGGTGATGGTGCAAATACCTTCCGTGCTTTTAACCCAACTCAAGCTGAAGAAACTTATTCAATGGTCACTGCTAACCGCTTTTGGTCCCAAATCTTTGGTGTTGCTTTTTCCAATAAACGTTGGTTACATTTCTTTATGCTATTTGTACCCGTCACCGGTTTATGGATGAGTGCTATTGGCGTAGTTGGCTTGGCTCTGAACTTACGTGCCTATGACTTTGTTTCCCAGGAAATCCGTGCAGCGGAAGATCCTGAATTTGAGACTTTCTACACCAAAAATATTCTTTTAAACGAGGGTATTCGTGCGTGGATGGCAGCTCAGGATCAGCCTCATGAAAATCTTATATTCCCTGAGGAGGTTCTACCACGTGGAAACGCTCTTTAATGGAACTTTCGTTTTAGCTGGTCGTGACCAAGAAACCACCGGCTTTGCTTGGTGGGCTGGGAATGCCAGACTTATCAATTTGTCCGGTAAACTGCTTGGAGCTCATGTAGCTCATGCCGGATTAATCGTATTCTGGGCCGGAGCAATGAACCTATTTGAAGTGGCCCATTTCGTACCAGAAAAGCCCATGTATGAACAAGGGTTGATTTTACTTCCACACTTAGCTACTCTAGGTTGGGGAGTAGGGCCAGGGGGGGAAGTTCTAGATACTTTTCCGTACTTTGTATCTGGCGTACTTCACCTAATTTCCTCCGCAGTCTTAGGCTTCGGTGGCATTTATCACGCGCTTCTGGGACCCGAGACTCTTGAGGAATCTTTTCCATTCTTTGGTTATGTCTGGAAAGATAGAAATAAAATGACTACAATTTTGGGTATTCACTTAATTTTGTTAGGTCTAGGTGCTTTTCTTCTAGTACTCAAGGCTCTTTATTTTGGCGGTGTATATGATACCTGGGCCCCTGGGGGGGGAGATGTAAGAAAAATTACCAATTTGACCCTTAGTCCCAGTGTTATATTTGGTTATTTACTAAAATCTCCTTTTGGTGGAGAAGGGTGGATTGTTAGTGTAGATGATTTAGAAGATATAATTGGTGGGCATGTATGGTTGGGTTTTATTTGTGTATTTGGCGGAATTTGGCATATTTTAACCAAACCCTTCGCATGGGCTCGCCGTGCATTTGTATGGTCTGGAGAAGCTTACTTGTCTTATAGTTTAGCTGCTTTATCTGTCTTTGGTTTTATCGCTTGTTGTTTTGTATGGTTCAATAATACAGCTTATCCGAGTGAGTTTTATGGACCCACCGGGCCAGAAGCTTCTCAAGCTCAAGCATTTACTTTTCTAGTTAGAGACCAGCGTCTTGGAGCTAATGTGGGATCCGCTCAAGGACCCACAGGTTTAGGTAAATATCTAATGCGTTCCCCAACTGGGGAGGTTATCTTTGGAGGGGAAACTATGCGTTTTTGGGACCTTCGTGCTCCATGGTTAGAACCTCTAAGGGGCCCCAACGGTTTGGACTTGAGTAGGTTGAAAAAAGACATACAACCTTGGCAAGAACGACGCTCAGCAGAATATATGACCCACGCTCCTTTAGGCTCTTTAAATTCCGTGGGTGGCGTAGCTACCGAGATCAATGCAGTTAATTATGTCTCTCCTAGAAGTTGGTTATCAACTTCTCATTTTGTTCTAGGATTCTTCTTTTTTGTGGGCCATTTATGGCATGCAGGAAGAGCCCGAGCTGCTGCAGCAGGTTTTGAAAAGGGAATCGATCGTGATTTGGAACCTGTTCTTTACATGAACCCTCTTAACTAAGATTTTCTTATTTATACCTGTTCTACTTTTTTTCTGTTCTGGCTCGGTTATTCCATCTAGCCGAGCCATTCATTCCTTTTTATGAAAGAAAGATAAGGGACAGAAAAAAAAAATAAATAAAAATGAAAGAAACAAACGTATTCAATAAGCAAAAGGAGAGAGAGGGATTCGAACCCTCGATAGTTCCTAGAACTATACCGGTTTTCAAGACCGGAGCTATCAACCACTCAGCCATCTCTCCACAGCCTAATCCTTATTTTACTCCTACAAATAGAACATAGCCATATAAAAAATAAAAAGATTTATTAGCCTCTAGAAAGATATCAGATACAAGTTCCTTTTCGATATATCTCTGTATACTGTATACACGGATACAGGATCCGCTATACCCGCTTGTGAAATAAAGAGTAAATAATCTCTTCTCACCCCCATATCCAAATAAAAAAGCGGTTTAAGTAATAAATTTGAATTAAAGAGAAGAATCAATGGATTCATGATTAAACCCCTCCTACTTCTTGTATTTTTTTACAATTTTGGTTTAAGTGAGGGATCAAATATGTAGTCAACTTTATTTGATGGTAGCTTGGAGGATTAGAAATATGACTATTGCTTTCCAATTAGCTGTTTTTGCATTAATTGCGACTTCCTCAGTCTTAGTAATTAGTGTACCCCTTGTATTTGCTTCTCCTGATGGTTGGTCAAATAATAAAAATGTTGTATTTTCCGGTACATCATTATGGATTGGACTAGTCTTTCTCGTAGCTATTCTGAATTCTCTCATTTCTTAAATGAAATTTGGTTAATATTTATTAACCCCATAAAAAAGAAATAATAAAGGCCATTTCTTCTAAAAAATTAGAATAGTGAGACGTATTAAAACGCAATTTGCGTTCCGAATTGCTAGCTCTTCTCTTTCAGTATTATGAAATTCCATTCCCATTAGAATATTCATTGACAGATAATAAAAAAAGGAAAACTCTAATATAATAGAAAATGAAATGAAACGGTCGACCCAGACATAGAAGGTCGACCCAGGCGGATATACGCTATAAAATATATACCGTAGCGAGCGTAGTTCAATGGTAAAATATCTCCTTGCCAAGGAGAAGATACGGGTTCGATTCCCGCCGCTCGCCCGCTTAATTTATCAAAGTACTATGATAAAAAGTTTAGTCTAGTTAACTGTTTAACTACTTATATTAAATTAAGTATTAATTAGGTGTTAGTCTAGTGCCGTATCCCTTACTATCTTACCCTTCCTTTGCATCCCACTCAAAAAAAGAGGGCGCTCCAGAGGCAGAAATAGAACTCGCCAACAGAGCTCCAAAAATTGGGTATTAACTGAGACAAACAACGGGCAAACTTTTTTTAAAGGGAAGGGAGAGGTAGACTGTCCCTTTCGTTTCATTTTTATTTTCTGCAGGGTAGGGAGAGGCCTTGCGCCTTCTTTTTTTGAAGGCAAGTGACTTCGCAAACTGCTCAATTTTGCCCTCTAGGGCCGGGAACTAATGAATAAAAAAGGGTTGGATACGCCCCTCTACCATACATATCTAGAGAAATAGAATAGTCCTTTTATACAGACTGCTAAGTGCGGAGACGGGAATCGAACCCGTGACCTCAAGGTTATGAGCCTCGTGAGCTACCAAACTGCTCTACTCCGCTCTGGAGTACCAGAAACTGGTGGACAAAAAAGGCTTGAATACAAGCCTCTAACATGTCTAGACAAATAGAATACTCCTTTTATACAGAATGGAGCGGGTAGCGGGAATCGAACCCGCATCGTTAGCTTGGAAGGCTAGGGGTTATAGTCGACGTTGGTTGATTATTTTTAACGTCTCTAATTCAAAACCGAACATGAAATTTTGATTTCATTCGGCTCCTTTATGGATATTCTCACCACTTAACATCTATGTCAGCTTTTCTATTTGAATGGAACCAAAGCTCTCCGCTTTCTAGATGATCCTTATAGAGTAGGAGATAGAAATTCTATCTAAATTCATCTAATCTACTTACTTCGTTCCCTAATTTCATTCAAGAGATCCTGAGGAAAAGAATTGGGTTTCCACCGAGCTGAAACAATATGCGGATGGTTCTAGTAAACCAAAACTATCGTTTTTTAGCTATTTGGCTTCCTTATTCCTTATTTTAAGAAGATTTAGTTACGATTGGAAATCAACTTTTTTGTATCTTCATCCATAGATCCTTTACTCATATTTTCAAAATTGGAATACTTAATCCAATGCAAAATTATGCTTCGCGACTCTGTACTCATAATCCTATTTTTATTTTGGATGCAATTTAAATTAGTCTTTGGATACAAATCGCCAGAATGTATATTCTTCCTCAATATGCTATTGAGAGGAAAAGGATTTAATCCTTTATAAGAACTAAAGTTTTCATCGGAATATAAAAATAAAAAACTTAAGGATGCCTTAAGTATATCATTTCAAATTCAGTTATTAATAGAACGAATCACACTTTTACCACTAAACTATACCCGCTACATTGTAGATTATGGTATAAATGGTACCCTTTGTCAAGGATAGCCATTTGACAAGAAGGCTAATTCCCCCTTATTGAATCAGATGGAGAAGGTTCATGACACTGAGCCGTTGGTACTTCTACTTCGATCGCTCGCCTTTACTTTAGGATTTAGATAGCCCCTCTGGTCTGTAAAAAAAATCTTTTCTTACCATGCTAATAGCGCCTGAACCAAATGTATTTATTTTGATTAGGATCCTATTCTACGGTTACGACTACAATAATAATTATTTACTTTGCAAGGACGTAAGTGTGTCAGACTGCTAAATTGTTTTATTATTCCTACAATATAAACTAGGGGATATAGGGGGTAACACTGTCCCTATAAATTCCTTTTTTCCTTTTCTTTTTTGTCCAGAATTGAACAAAAAAGAAATTATGGAAGATGTTTTCTTCCCCCATTAAGTCCGAGCCATAGAGTAAGAGTGAGATGAGTTTTCCAAATTCATCATAGACTTTCCCTATGGCTTGATAGAAGTAAGCAGCAAAGAGTCGTAACTTAAAGAAAAAAACGGACAGGGCCGACAGATTTACCTGATGTAAAGAAGATCCTAAAAGTCTCTGATTAGTCGACTCTCTCCATTTAACACTTTCCTCTCTCTCCTTTTTTCCACTGACTCAATTCTAGTTTATTAGATTCTTGTTTAAAAGAATGCAAAAAGTTCAATAGAACTAAGAACACATAAAAAATAGCATAGAGGATCAAGGCCATTACCAAAAGTTCCTCCCAAGGATCCTATATCCTATTGGGTATCTGTTCCCCGCCTTTTCCCGCTAGGATCGGAAATCTTATATTTTCCATATCCATATACCGTTGAATCCTTGGGGTTCCAGAATCCGCCTATTTTACTAGTCTTCGGAAACGGAAAACCCTGAACCAAGAAGAGTTGGATATGTTATGTAGGGTATGTTTTTTTTTATTAATTTTATTTTGAGCTCTCAAGATATCGATATATACATATACAATCTCTACATAATGTCTCTCTCTCTATCTCTATATATTATATATATAATATGTACATTATGCAGTAGACCCATAATGGGAAATCCAAGTGGCTAATTTTTGAATTAAATAAAAAGCCCTTTTAACTCAGTGGTAGAGTAATGCCATGGTAAGGCATAAGTCATCGGTTCAAATCCGATAAAGGGCTTTTTAAATTAGTGGTAGAGTAATCTCGTGCTAAGACGTAAGTCGTTGGTTCGAATCTGATAGAGTACTTTTCTACTAAATTGATTCACTTTTTTTCTTTGTTTTTGAAACTTTCTCTATATTTTTAGAGAATTTTATGACTTAGTGCGGGATGGATGCATTTTTGGTATGAACACTAAATGAAGCACGGAGAATTAATCTATAACGATCAACTAAAAAAAATCCTAGATGAAAACATAACAGAAAAGTTGGAAAAACTCTTTGCTTTGGATCTATTTATACTTTTCGAGTATATTGACAATTCCAAAAAACTGCTCATACTATGATTATAGTATAATCACGAGCGGTTGTATATGGCCCTATCGTCTAGTGATGCCCCTATCGTCTAGTGGTTCAGGACATCTCTCTTTCAAGGAGGCAGCGGGGATTCGACTTCCCCTGGGGGTAGGGAGTATTATGAAAGGAGGTTAATCATAGATTAGCAAAAACCCTAGAATAAATTCTTCCTGGGTCGATGCCCGAGTGGTTAATGGGGACGGACTGTAAATTCGTTGACAATGTCTACGCTGGTTCAAATCCAGCTCGGCCCAAACCAAAAATCTAGGGCTTCGTGAGTATGAACTAAATCCTTTTGTTTTTCTTCCATAAAATAAAATGTCTGATCTATAGAAATAAAAGATAAAGAAAAAAGGGAAATTTTTTTTTCTAATCCATATCTCTCTCATTCCTTTCTTACAAACAAAAGAGTTTTTCTTATTGAAGGCTGGATTATTATCCATTTTTAGTGATAAAAAATCACGACATACTAGTTATGTCACTCTCACTATACCCACGTATAATATAATATGTGGGTATGTAGTATATGATTCGTCTATTTCTTAGAGTACGAAAGACGAATCGAATCTTCTTATGGTTCTATTTAAGAATGGGTATGCCATACACCCCGCGGGGATTGTAGTTCAATTGGTCAGAGCACCGCCCTGTCAAGGCGGAAGCTGCGGGTTCGAGCCCCGTCAGTCCCGAACTAGGGTTCAATGAATGGAGAAATTGATATTTCCTTTTTCCATGAAAAAAAGGGGCAGGGAGCAAGATCAAATACCCACAGGGCACCCTTACTTCACTTTTTTATTTTGCATCTCTCATTAAAGAGGGAGGGAGGGCATATAGGAATTTTTTTTTCACTACTCCCAATCGATAAAGAAAGACACACATACGATATGTGGATTAGTAGAATTTAGGATATTATATTACTCTATCTTTCTTTATGATGATACCATCCTCATCTTAATTTCCTATTCCACTCTTATGGAATAGAGTACCGGTATTTTACCGGAATCCATACATAAATCGTATTCCCTTTTTATTTCAGACCTCTTTTCCCCATCTCACTTCTACTGCTTATTTGGATGTCTATGTGACCCATAGAAAGTGAAAGTTGGTCATATAATACATACATAATTGTATGTATAACTATAAGAAAAAGGAAGGGAAATTGTATAAGATTAAGAAAGTATAAGATTAAGAAAGCTCGTGGGTTAGAGATATAGAAAAGAAAAAGTAGAAAAGGATTAAAAAAGAGGGAATTCCTAATCCAATCAAAAAACCCATTTTGGTCTTAGTGTGGATAGAGGATCTTCCTATGTTATACTATATAACTCTCATCCGTGAAATATAACTCTCATCCATGAATTGATTTGATAGATCCGATATTCATAATATTGAATTGATTCAGTATTATCAGAATGCAAGCCCTACCCTTGAATTTACAAGATACCCCTTTTTCCTCTCCATGGGATTACATCCCGAGTTATTGTGAAAATAAAAAATAAAGAGGTTATGGAAGTCAATATTCTCGCATTTATTGCTACTGCACTGTTCATTCTAGTTCCTACTTCTTTTTTACTTATTATTTATGTAAAAACAGTCAGCCAAAATAATTAATTGGAATTCCAATTAATCATTGAAGAAATTAAAAAGGGATTAAATAAAAAAAATCCAAGTCTTAAATGAAAGGATCTGGTTGGAATCTTAAAGTGTGGTAGAAAGAACTACATATAGTTTTTTCTACGACACTTTAGATTCTTTCTATTATATTATCTTTGAATCTACATAGAATAGATTAGTAGATTGAAATAGTTAAGTAGTCTAATTCAATTTCTTTTTTCATTGCATCCACTTAATTTCAATCAGGTCAAAATAAAAAAATCTAAGACAATTCTTGACCAAAGAATCCATGGAAGGAAAGAAAAATAATATGAAGAATAGACTATAGTAAAAAGTAAAAGGAAATGGAAAATGTGTGATATGCCGTGAATAGTTCCGTGGAAGAAAGTCTAATTTTCTTATGTATAGAACTTTTTTTAACCATTCGTCATTTCTAGTAGAAATTCTGAATTGGTATAATGGCTCTTTCTTACATTACAACTTACAATACAAGAGTTTCTTACAGGAGTGAAACAAAACTAAAGAAAAAGATTAAAGAATAACGTTTGACAAAATGATTAATGCAAAATGATCCATTAAAGAAAAGAATTGATACAACAATTTGATTACTTAATCAATTAGTAGTATCCCTAGAGTCCACTCCTTCCCCATACTACTAGTGAAAGAGAAAATGTAAAGACTACCATTAAAGCAGCCCAAGCGAGACTTACTATATCCATCTAAATTATGTCTCCTATTTCTATGAAGGGATTATTCTACTATTGATCAATAATCATAGTGGAATCAAGGGTACAGAGTCAAAAAGGGATTCCGCCCTAAGGCCATGGATCAATCAGTTCAAGGAATTTACTCCTAACAAATTCTTATAGGAATTCTGGTAGAATTAGAGAGCATTAAAAATACGAGATACTATAGCCCTTTTTTCCTTAAAAAAGAAAGAGTACGGGAATGATGTCCTGAATAGAAGAAGCGGGAATAGGAAGATTTTTTATTCCTTTTGTTACTCTTTTTTTTTTTTTTAAGCAAAGGACGCCCGAATATACCATAAAATTATCGATAGATAAATATTTATTGGATACCTACCTTACCTAATGTTTATTTTTGACCTAAACCCTGCAGCCTTGCTTTGTATCATTCTATGAAAGAATGAAGAGATTTTATCCATAATACAACTCCTAAATTGATTTTTGATCGACCTATTTAATCTGATTCTCGTTAGAATTAAGTAGTCCTTACTTTAGTGTATGTAGGTAACATAAGATGTACGATAAAAAAATGTATAATAATTAGTAAGTCTTGATATTCTTTCGTGGAGTCCCTTCTTGAATCTTAGATTGAAAAAAAAAAAGAATGCCCCTTAGGGACCTTTCTTTGGATACCAAGATTTCTGACATCTTATCCTCGTATTTTAAAATTATCAAATCGAATCTCAATTAAGAACCAATTCAAATTCATATAATAAAAGAATAAGGAAACACTACCTCACCCCTATTGATAACCATTTTGGCCACTACCGTCAAAACAAACCCTAACCCTAGTTTGAGGATAGAACTATGGTATGGTTTCTCTAAACCCAGTATCGGCAGGCCCAGTTACTCTCTTGCCCGAACTTATGCGAAGTAAAAATTTATCGAATTCGATCAGCACTATAAAAAAAACCTAAGTATTTTATTGATCAGGCGGCACCCAGATTTGAACTGGGGATAAAGGATTTGCAGTCCCCTGCCTTACCGCTTGGCCATGCCGCCAAAAAATCCGATCAAAAATCTAGAAAACAGCAAGTATTCATCCACGTTTTCTTACGAAAAGCCCCTTTTATTTTGAATATAATTCTACTTACTTTTTTCCAATCTTTTTCAAAAAATCTATTCCTGCTTTTTTTGATCCAGTTTCTATTATTCTCCTCGATAGATTCTATCTTAAAACATACATTGTTAACACAATAAAACTTCCCATTTCTTTCTATTGAGATGAAAAAGAAGAAAAAGTGGATTTCTATTCACAGGCTGCAAAATTCAGAATAAATTGGAACCGTTAACTAGAATTCTCTTTTTTTTATTGCAGTAGTGAACTACTCTTAAATCGGTATTATCTCCCCCCCCTTCAATGGCATAATAAAATATTATGGCTTTATGCTTAATCCGTGTATAGGTAAACTTTAGGTCCGAACAGCATTATTATCCAAAGATCCCCTTTATGTACATATCTCTATGGGGAATCATGCTTTAATTTTTCAAAGTATTAAATTAAATATCTTGAATAAAAAAAGGAAATTTGCTCTGATATAGAGTATAACCTGACTATCTTGGCGTACCCAAGTGAAATTACGATAAAAGAAAAGCATGGATATGGGGAGAGGTGGATAACTAGATTGGCATGTACTTAAAAAAGGGACTTACTTTATTTTAGAATTCCACAATGAAATACTGAATTTTCTAGCAATTATACTACTCCGATCCGAAATAAAAAAGAACCCTCAAATTATTTTGAGAAATTAAAGTAAGCACGCTATTCTAAATCGAAGTAAAGTCAAACTTTCTAGTATATTATATTACGGCTTTATTACATTCATAGAAAGGAGATAAAATGAGAAATCTTTGCCATCCAATCTGATTAGAATATCATAACATAAAGTATAAGTGGCAGAATTTTTTTTGTAGGAATGTTTTATCAATTCATTTTCATTTCATTTGTACCCCTGGCAAACTCGAACTTTCGTCCAAATGGTCTCTATTCATATGTATGAAATACATATATGAAATACGTATGTGGAGTTCCCTAGAATTTCATGTGATTCAGTAAACAGAATATAGATTCCATGATTGCTAGATCGATCCATAGGGATTGATGAAGAGTGAGCTGATAATGGAATTTTTCTTTGATAAACAGGAAACTTAAGATTAAGATGCTCCGGAATGGAAACGAGGGAATGTCCACAATACCCGGATTTAGTCAGATCCAATTCGAGGGATTTTGTAGGTTCATTAATCAAGCCTTGGCAGAAGAACTTGACAAGTTTCCAACAATTAAAGATCCAGATCACGAAATTGCATTTCAATTATTTGCGAAAGGATATCAACTGCTAGAACCCTCGATAAAAGAAAGAGATGCTGTGTATGAATCACTCACCTATTCTTCCGAATTATATGTATCTGCGAGATTAATTTTTGGTTTCGATGTGCAAAAGCAAACCATTTCTATCGGAAACATTCCTATAATGAATTCCTTAGGAACCTTTATTATAAATGGAATATACCGAATTGTGATCAATCAAATATTGCTAAGTCCTGGTATTTACTACCGCTCGGAATTAGATCATAAGGGAATTTCTATCTACACTGGCACTATAATATCAGATTGGGGGGGGAGATCGGAATTAGCAATTGATAAAAAAGAAAGGATATGGGCTCGCGTGAGTAGAAAACAAAAGATATCTATTCTAGTTCTATCATCAGCTATGGGTTCGAATCTAAGAGAAATTCTGGATAATGTTTCCTACCCTGAAATTTTCTTGTCTTTCCCGAATGCTAAAGAGAAGAAGAGGATTGAGTCAAAAGAAAAAGCTATTTTGGAGTTTTATCAACAATTTGCTTGTGTAGGTGGGGACCTGGTATTTTCGGAGTCCTTATGCGAGGAATTACAAAAGAAATTTTTTCAACAAAAATGTGAATTAGGAAGGATTGGTCGACGAAATATGAATCGGAGACTTAATCTTGATATTCCTCAGAACAATACATTCTTGTTACCACGAGATGTATTGGCCGCTACGGATCATTTGATTGGAATGAAATTTGGAACGGGTATACTTGACGATGACGATATGAATCACTTGAAAAATAAACGTATTCGTTCGGTTGCGGATCTGTTACAAGATCAATTCGGATTGGCTCTTGGTCGTTTACAACATGCAGTTCAAAAAACTATTCGTAGAGTATTCATACGTCAATCGAAACCGACTCCCCAAACTTTGGTAACTCCAACTTCAACTTCAATTTTATTAATAACTACTTATGAGACCTTTTTTGGCACATACCCGTTATCTCAAGTTTTTGATCAAACGAATCCATTGACACAAACTGTTCATGGGCGAAAAGTGAGTTGTTTAGGTCCTGGAGGGTTGACGGGGAGAACCGCAAGTTTTCGGAGCCGAGATATTCATCCGAGTCACTATGGGCGTATTTGTCCAATTGACACGTCTGAAGGAATCAATGTTGGACTTACTGGATCCTTAACAATTCATGCGAGAATTGATCACTTGTGGGGATCCATAGAGAGTCCGTTTTATGAAATATCTGCTGAGAAAGCAAAAGAAAAAAAAGAGAGACAGGTGGTTTATCTATCACCAAATAGAGATGAATATTATATGATAGCAGCAGGAAATTCTTTGTCCTTGAATCAAGGTATTCAGGAAGAACAGGTTGTTCCGGCTAGATACCGTCAAGAATTCTTGACTATTGCATGGGAACAGATTCATGTTAGAAGTATTTTTCCTTTCCAATATTTTTCTATTGGGGGTTCTCTCATTCCTTTTATTGAGCACAATGATGCGAATCGGGCTTTAATGAGTTCTAATATGCAGCGCCAAGCAGTTCCGCTTTCTCGGTCCGAGAAATGCATTGTTGGAACTGGATTGGAACGCCAAACAGCTCTAGATTCGAGGGTTTCCATTATAGCCGAACGCGAGGGAAAGATCATTTCTACTGATAGTCATAAGATACTTTTATCAAGTAGTGGGAAGACTATAAGTATTCCTTTAGTTAACCACCGTCGCTCTAACAAAAATACTTGTATGCACCAAAAACCCCGGGTTCCACGGGGTAAATCCATTAAAAAAGGACAAATTTTAGCAGAAGGAGCTGCTACAATTGGGGGCGAACTTGCTTTAGGAAAAAACGTATTAGTAGCTTATATGCCATGGGAAGGTTACAATTTTGAAGACGCAGTACTAATTAGCGAACGTTTGGTATATGAAGATATTTATACCTCTTTTCACATCCGGAAATATGAAATTCAGACGGATACGACAAGCCAGGGCTCCGCTGAAAAAATCACTAAAGAAATACCACATCTAGAAGAACATTTACTCCGCAATTTGGACAGAAATGGAGTTGTTAGGTTGGGATCCTGGGTAGAAACTGGTGATATTTTAGTAGGTAAATTAACGCCTCAGATAGCGAGCGAATCATCTTATATCGCGGAAGCTGGATTATTACGGGCCATATTTGGCCTTGAGGTTTCCACTTCAAAAGAAACTTCTCTGAAATTACCTATAGGTGGAAGAGGGCGCGTTATCGATGTGAAATGGATCCAAAGGGACCCGCTCGACATAATGGTTCGTGTATATATTTTACAGAAACGTGAAATCAAAGTTGGGGATAAAGTAGCCGGAAGACATGGGAATAAAGGGATCATTTCCAAAATTTTGCCTAGGCAAGATATGCCCTATTTGCAAGATGGAACACCCGTTGATATGGTCTTCAATCCCTTAGGAGTACCCTCCCGAATGAATGTGGGACAAATATTTGAAAGCTCGCTCGGATTAGCGGGGGATCTGCTAAAGAAACATTATAGAATAGCACCCTTTGATGAGAGATATGAGCAAGAGGCTTCAAGAAAACTTGTGTTTTCAGAATTATATGAAGCCAGTAAAGAAACAAAAAATCCATGGGTATTTGAACCCGAGTACCCGGGAAAAAGCAGAATATTTGATGGAAGAACAGGCGACCCCTTTGAGCAACCTGTTCTAATAGGGAAGTCCTATATCTTAAAATTAATTCATCAAGTTGATGAGAAAATTCATGGGCGTTCTACTGGGCCCTACTCACTTGTTACACAACAACCGGTTAGAGGAAGAGCCAAGCAAGGGGGACAACGAGTAGGAGAAATGGAAGTTTGGGCTTTAGAAGGATTTGGTGTTGCTCATATTTTACAAGAGATACTTACTTATAAATCTGACCATCTTATAGCTCGCCAAGAAATACTTAATGCTACGATCTGGGGAAAAAGAATACCTAATCATGAGGATCCTCCAGAATCTTTTCGAGTGCTCGTTCGAGAACTACGATCTTTGGCTCTAGAACTGAATCATTTCCTTGTATCTGAAAAGAACTTCCAGGTTAATAGGGAGGAAGTTTGATCGGAATAAATATAAATTCTTTTCTTATTTCTATTTTATGATTGACCAATATAAACATCAACAACTTCAAATTGGACTCGTTTCCCCTCAACAAATAAAGGCTTGGGCTAACAAAAACCTACCTAATGGAGAAGTCGTTGGCGAAGTCACAAGGCCCTCTACTTTTCATTATAAAACCGATAAACCAGAAAAAGATGGATTGTTTTGCGAAAGAATCTTTGGACCCATAAAAAGCGGGATTTGCGCTTGTGGCAATTCTCGAGCGAGCGGAGCTGAAAACGAAGACGAAAGATTTTGCCAAAAATGCGGGGTCGAATTTGTGGATTCTCGGATACGAAGATATCAAATGGGATACATCAAACTCGCATGTCCCGTGACTCATGTGTGGTATTTGAAAGGTCTTCCTAGTTATATCGCGAATCTTTTAGATAAACCTCTTAAGAAGTTGGAGGGCCTAGTATACGGCGATTTCTCTTTTGCTAGGCCCAGCACTAAAAAACCCACTTTTTTACGATTACGAGGTTTATTCGAAGAGGAAATTGCATCCTGTAACCACAGCATTTCTCCCTTTTTTTCTACCCCAGGCTTTGCAACATTTCGAAATCGGGAAATTGCGACAGGAGCAGGTGCTATTAGAGAACAATTAGCAGATTTGGATTTGCGAATTATTATAGAGAATTCTTTGGTCGAATGGAAGGAATTAGAAGACGAGGGGTATAGTGGAGATGAGTGGGAAGATAGAAAAAGACGAATAAGAAAAGTTTTTTTGATTAGACGCATGCAATTGGCGAAACATTTTATTCAAACAAATGTAGAACCAGAATGGATGGTTTTGTGCTTATTACCGGTTCTTCCTCCCGAATTGAGACCTATTGTTTATAGGTCTGGAGATAAAGTAGTGACTTCAGACATTAATGAACTTTATAAGAGAGTTATCCGTCGGAACAACAATCTTGCCTATCTATTAAAAAGAAGTGAATTAGCGCCAGCAGATTTAGTAATGTGCCAGGAAAAATTGGTACAAGAAGCCGTGGATACACTTCTTGATAGTGGGTCCCGCGGGCAACCGACGAGGGATGGTCACAATAAAGTATACAAATCACTTTCAGATGTAATTGAAGGTAAAGAGGGAAGGTTTCGCGAGACTCTGCTTGGGAAACGGGTCGATTACTCGGGGCGTTCTGTCATTGTTGTGGGTCCTTCGCTTTCATTACATCAATGTGGATTACCTCTAGAGATAGCAATAAAGCTTTTTCAGCTATTTGTAATTCGCGATTTAATCACGAAACGCGCCACTTCTAATGTAAGGATTGCTAAAAGGAAAATTTGGGAAAAAGAACCCATTGTATGGGAAATACTTCAAGAAGTTATGCGGGGACATCCTGTACTGTTAAATAGAGCACCTACCCTGCATAGATTAGGCATACAGGCCTTTCAACCCACTTTAGTAGAGGGGCGTACTATTTCTTTACACCCATTAGTGTGTAAGGGTTTCAATGCGGACTTTGATGGAGATCAAATGGCTGTTCATCTACCTTTATCCTTGGAAGCTCAGGCAGAAGCCCGTTTACTTATGTTTTCTCATATGAATCTCTTATCTCCCGCTATTGGGGATCCTATTTGCGTACCAACCCAAGACATGCTTATCGGGCTTTATGTATTAACGATTGGAAAGCGTCGAGGTATTTGTGCAAATAGATATAATAGTTGCAGAAACTACCCAAATCTAAAAGTAAATTACAATAATAATAATAATTTTAAATATAGGAAAGATAAAGAACCCCATTTTTCTAGTTCTTATGATGCACTGGGAGCTTATAGACAAAAACTAATCAGTTTAGATAGTCCCTTGTGGCTACGATGGAACCTGGATCAACGCGTCATTGGGTCAAGAGAAGTTCCGATTGAAGTTCAATATGAATCTTTGGGGACTTATCATGAGATTTATGCCCACTATCTAATAATGGGAAATAGAAAAAAAGAAATTCGTTCGATATACATTCGAACCACTCTTGGTCATATTTCTTTTTATAGAGAAATAGAGGAAGCCATACAAGGATTTAGTCAGGCCTATTCATACACTACCTAAACAAGAAAGTTAGATTCGGCGATGCCCCTCCCCTTTCGGGGGGCATTCCGATTTCCCTAGTATCATCATTATTTGCCACGCGAATCCAGATTGAGATTGAGGCAATTAAGTTAATTAAATTTTCGAATCACTGACTCAGGCCCATTGTCGAATCCTACTCAGCAATTGTCGAATCCTACTCAGCCGAAAAGGGGGTACTTATGTATGGCGGAACGGGCCAATCTGGTCTTTCATAATAAAGAGATAGACGGAACTGGTATGAAACGACTTATTAGCAGATTAATAGATCATTTTGGAATGGGATATACATCCCATATACTGGATCAACTAAAGACTCTGGGCTTCCATCAAGCCACTACTACATCGATTTCGTTAGGAATCGAGGATCTTTTAACAATACCCTCTAAGGGATGGTTAGTCCAAGACGCGGAACAACAGAGTTTTCTTTTGGAGAAACACTATTATTATGGGGCTGTACACGCGGTAGAAAAATTACGCCAATCTGTTGAGATATGGTATGCGACAAGTGAATATTTGAAACAAGAAATGAATTCAAATTTTCGGATAACGGATCCTTCTAATCCAGTCTATCTAATGTCTTTTTCAGGAGCCAGAGGAAATGCATCTCAAGTACACCAATTAGTAGGTATGAGAGGATTAATGTCGGACCCTCAAGGACAAATGATTGATTTACCTATTCAAAGCAATTTACGCGAGGGACTTTCTTTGACAGAATATATAATTTCCTGCTATGGAGCCCGCAAAGGGGTTGTAGATACTGCTGTGCGAACAGCAGATGCTGGATATCTTACACGTAGACTTGTTGAAGTAGTTCAACATATTATTGTGCGTAGAAGAGATTGTGGTACTATCCGAGGTATTTCTGTAAGTCCTCAAAATGGGATGACGGAAAAACTTTTTGTCCAAACACTAATTGGTCGTGTATTAGCAGACGATATATATATCGGTTCACGATGCATTGCCGCGCGAAATCAAGATATTGGAATTGGATTAGTCAATCGATTCATAACTGCCTTTCGAGCACAACCATTTCGAGCACAACCAATATATATTAGAACCCCCTT
>NW_028260976.1:0-35198 GCF_056163025.1 Triticum urartu | reverse complement strand
TTCGAAGGCAAAATCCTTCCAAAATTTTTGAGTCGTCTTTAAACTCTTTTCTTTGTCTCATTTCGAACGAATTGACTTTATTCCTTATTCTAATCCAACTCTGTTGTTGAGACAATTGAAAATTGTGTTTACTTGTTCTGGAATCCTTTATCTTTGATTTGTGAAATCCTTGGGTTTAGACATTACTTCGGAATTCCTATTTTTTTCTTTCAAAAGAGTAGCAACATACCCTTTTTTCTTATTTCCTTCGATAAAGCATTTATCTCTTCTATAGAAATCTAATAAGAGGGATTGATTCTGATATACTTTTATTGGACTTTCTTCTTATTTTAACCTTTCGATTTATTTCTATATTAAGGATAGACTGACAAAGTTGGCCTAATTTATTAGTTTTCACTAACCCTAGATTCTTTCCCTTGATAAAAAAAATTCTGTCCTCTCGAGCTCCATCGTGTACTATGTTACTTAAACCCAGCGCAAATTTGGTTCGGAACGAATAGAACAGGCTATGTCGAGCCAAGAGCATTTTCATTACTATGGAAAATGATGGATAGCAAAATCCACAATCGATCATGTCCTTCAAGTCGCACGTTGCTTTCTACCACATCGTTTAAACGAAGTTTTACCATAACAAACATTCCTCTTTTCATTGCAAAGTGGTATAGAGAATTGATTCCAATATGGATGGAATCATGAATAGTCATTGGTTTAGTTTTTTTATACTAATTAAAACTTGCTATCTATGGAGCAATATGGATAAAAGAAAGTAAGTATTTATCCGGGAAGCCTCCGCCAAGATCCAATTTATTTAAACCCATATTAAAATTCTATCATATGAATGAAACATAGTTTGAAAAAAGACGACTAAACAAGTTTGCTTAAAACTTATTTATTCTTAAATTTCCACCCTCAACGGATGGCTCGAGATGATCAATCTTGAAGTGAGAAAAGAAGGATTGACTCTTCCTCAATAAATAAACTATCAACCTCCAAAAAAGTTTAATTAATTTAATTACTAGAATTAGAATTCTAGTAGTAATATATTTTTTCAGTACCAAAAACAATTAACTATAATAACTAAATAAACTATTCCAATGAAAAGATTGAAAGTTTTTGGTAGTTATAGAATTCTCGTACTTCTTCAACTCGAATACCAAAAGGAAGAAAAAAATATGACTAAGTGATTTTATAGTAGAGGCATATCCTGAATGTGCTTGATAGATCCCATTTTTTCATGAAAATAAAGATAGTCAATTTGACTGGACTTAAGACTTTATTATGTTTTCTGAGAAAGAATAAGATATCATTATTCTCTTTAATAAACTTTTGTCTCGTACGGAATACTATATGATTTTCACCGTTTGTTTCATCAGAAACAATCTGGGACGGAAGGATTCGAACCTCCGAGTAACGGGACCAAAACCCGCTGCCTTACCACTTGGCCACGCCCCATTTCGGGTTTTATGCGACACTAATAAACACTAGTATGTTTATTTGTTATCGTCAATACCATTTCAATTACATAAAAAAGGAGGGATATTCTCTTGCTAGTATTCTACACATGCGGATAATATAGAATCAAAAAAATGCATTGATCATTACATGGAATTCTATTAAGATATTATATGAAAGTCGAATTTATTCCACTCTCATTTGAGAGTGCGAATACAAGGAGGTATTTTGTGTTTGGGAAAGTCCGAAGAAAAAAGATTTTGAATCTGCCTTTTCCTTCTTTCCCTTAAAAAAAATAACTCAAGAAAATCCAATTATTTACTCTACAAGAATGAAATGCTTGTTATGCCTAATATACTTAGTTTAACCTGTATCTGTTTTAATTCTGTTCTTTATCCTACTAGTTTTTTCTTTGCCAAATTACCCGAAGCTTATGCTATTTTCAATCCAATCGTGGATATTATGCCTGTTATACCTCTATTCTTTTTTCTATTAGCCTTTGTTTGGCAAGCTGCTGTAAGTTTTCGATGAAATCTTTAGTACTCTGTATGCCAAATTGAATGATGTGTTCATTCCAAAAAAATTTTAAAATGGGTAAAAGCCGAGAAGTTTTATATTTTTATATTATGAACCTTCGATTCTAAAATTTAAATTCTTCTACATTGAATGGTAGCTACAGCAATAAATTTGGATCAGCCTTTCTACTCCCCTGCACCTAGGTTGAGCAGGTACCTAAAGGTACCTACACAATACCTAACCACCTAACCCTATTTTTGCTATTGATAAGAGTGCTTATTATAAAAGAATTCTTGCAATTTTTTTCAAGAATTCTTTTTTTGCATTTTTAGGTATAAAAAAAAACCATCCTAGTGGATCCGTGTGGTAAGGAAAAACTGGTAATCTATTCCTTAAAAAAAAATCTTGGAGATTATGTAATGCTTACTCTCAAACTTTTTGTTTATACAGTAGTGATATTCTTTGTTTCACTCTTTATCTTTGGATTCTTATCTAATGACCCAGGACGGAATCCTGGACGCGAGGAGTAAAAATTCAGTTTTTTTTTTTCTTATTGGATTTGTTTCGTACATTTATCTATGAGAAAATCCGGGGGTCAGAATTCTTTCCAATTCGAAAGTCCCAAATGATCCAAGGGAGCGGAAAGAGAGGATTCGAACCCTCGGTACAAAAAAATTGTACAACGGATTAGCAATCCGCCGCTTTAGTCCACTCAGCCATCTCTCCACGTTCCAAAGCGAAAGGTTTCCGTGATATGATATAGGCAAGAAATAAGAAATAACGGTTGCAAAAAACCCCTTTTTTTTTCTTTCAAAAGTCTATAAAAATTATATTGCCAATTCCATTTTAATTATATTCTTTTTTCTTAATGTTAATAAAAAAAGAAGAAAATTCTTGTTTTTTCTTTCTAAAAATCGATATTGGCCGAGAGGACAATCAAATAGATTTTCTCTTTAGCGGGCATTTCCATATAGGACTTGTTATAATTATAATAAAACAAGCAGGTTATATAAAAAAAACGCTTTTTTTGTCGATTATTTATCAAGAAAGCAAAAAGGGTTCTTATCAAATCCACCATAAAATTGGAAAGAAGCATAAAGTAAGTAGACCTGACTCCTTTAATGATGCCTCTATCCGCTATTCTGATATATAAATTCGATGTAGATGAAATTGTATAAGCGAATTTTTTTTATTTCCTTAGACTTAGACCGCGCAAGACAAGAATTTTTCGCTATTACGATTTCATATTCTTGTTACTAGATGTTCTATAGGAATAAGAAGAAATCGCAACTCCTTTGCGCTACACATAAAATTGGATTTCGAAGGTCCCATTTTTTTTTTTCAGAATCCTCTATTATTTTAGTTCTTCCACCCATGCAATAGAGAGGAATGGGAAAAGAAGGGTTACTTTTATTTGCATTTTTCCCTTAAAAGATAGACTTTGAAATAGGAGTCTTGGAATAATGCTGAATTCAAAGGTTTATTTCTTTCTATAGTATAAGAAAAACAATTTATTTCTATTTCTATAGTATAAGGAAAAACAAATAAATAGTATAAGAAAAACAAATCGAATCAAATTCATGGATTTACCACGACCTCGGTTGTGACTGTGACTCCATAGATAAAAATGGGAAATTTCTCTCTTCGAGACCATTGAAAAAGGGCATTGAACGAGAAAGAAATCGTCCACAGATAATAAAACTATCATATGCCTTGGAAAAGTGATATGAGGTGCTCGGAAATGGTTTGAAGTAATTGAATAGGAGGATCACTATGACTATAGCCCTTGGTAGAATTCCTAAAGAAGAAAATGATCTATTTGATACTATGGATGACTGGTTACGAAGGGACCGTTTCGTTTTTGTAGGATGGTCTGGCCTATTGCTCTTTCCTTGTGCTTATTTCGCTTTAGGGGGTTGGTTTACAGGGACAACTTTTGTAACTTCTTGGTATACCCATGGATTGGCTAGTTCCTATTTGGAAGGTTGTAATTTCTTAACCGCAGCAGTTTCTACCCCTGCCAATAGTTTAGCACACTCTTTGTTGCTACTATGGGGGCCCGAAGCACAAGGAGATTTTACTCGTTGGTGTCAATTAGGCGGTCTATGGACTTTTGTAGCTCTCCACGGGGCTTTTGCACTAATAGGTTTCATGTTACGCCAATTTGAACTTGCTCGGTCTGTTCAATTGCGGCCTTATAATGCAATCTCATTCTCTGGTCCAATTGCTGTTTTTGTTTCTGTATTCCTTATTTATCCACTGGGGCAATCTGGTTGGTTCTTTGCGCCGAGTTTTGGCGTAGCAGCGATATTTCGATTCATCCTTTTCTTCCAAGGATTTCATAATTGGACGTTGAACCCATTTCATATGATGGGAGTTGCCGGAGTATTAGGTGCGGCTCTGCTATGCGCTATTCATGGAGCGACCGTAGAAAACACTCTATTTGAGGACGGTGATGGTGCAAATACCTTCCGTGCTTTTAACCCAACTCAAGCTGAAGAAACTTATTCAATGGTCACTGCTAACCGCTTTTGGTCCCAAATCTTTGGTGTTGCTTTTTCCAATAAACGTTGGTTACATTTCTTTATGCTATTTGTACCCGTCACCGGTTTATGGATGAGTGCTATTGGCGTAGTTGGCTTGGCTCTGAACTTACGTGCCTATGACTTTGTTTCCCAGGAAATCCGTGCAGCGGAAGATCCTGAATTTGAGACTTTCTACACCAAAAATATTCTTTTAAACGAGGGTATTCGTGCGTGGATGGCAGCTCAGGATCAGCCTCATGAAAAATCTTATATTCCCTGAGGAGGTTCTACCACGTGGAAACGCTCTTTAATGGAACTTTCGTTTTAGCTGGTCGTGACCAAGAAACCACCGGCTTTGCTGGTGGGCTGGGAATGCCAGACTTATCAATTTGTCCGGTAAACTGCTTGGAGCTCATGTAGCTCATGCCGGATTAATCGTATTCTGGGCCGGAGCAATGAACCTATTTGAAGTGGCCCATTTCGTACCAGAAAAGCCCATGTATGAACAAGGGTTGATTTTACTTCCACACTTAGCTACTCTAGGTTGGGGAGTAGGGCCAGGGGGGGAAGTTCTAGATACTTTTCCGTACTTTGTATCTGGCGTACTTCACCTAATTTCCTCCGCAGTCTTAGGCTTCGGTGGCATTTATCACGCGCTTCTGGGACCCGAGACTCTTGAGGAATCTTTTCCATTCTTTGGTTATGTCTGGAAAGATAGAAATAAAATGACTACAATTTTGGGTATTCACTTAATTTTGTTAGGTCTAGGTGCTTTTCTTCTAGTACTCAAGGCTCTTTATTTTGGCGGTGTATATGATACCTGGCCCCTGGGGGGGGAGATGTAAGAAAAATTACCAATTTGACCCTTAGTCCCAGTGTTATATTTGGTTATTTACTAAAATCTCCTTTTGGTGGAGAAGGGTGGATTGTTAGTGTAGATGATTTAGAAGATATAATTGGTGGGCATGTATGGTTGGGTTTTATTTGTGTATTTGGCGGAATTTGGCATATTTTAACCAAACCCTTCGCATGGGCTCGCCGTGCATTTGTATGGTCTGGAGAAGCTTACTTGTCTTATAGTTTAGCTGCTTTATCTGTCTTTGGTTTTATCGCTTGTTGTTTTGTATGGTTCAATAATACAGCTTATCCGAGTGAGTTTTATGGACCCACCGGGCCAGAAGCTTCTCAAGCTCAAGCATTTACTTTTCTAGTTAGAGACCAGCGTCTTGGAGCTAATGTGGGATCCGCTCAAGGACCCACAGGTTTAGGTAAATATCTAATGCGTTCCCCAACTGGGGAGGGTTATCTTTGGAGGGGAAACTATGCGTTTTTGGGACCTTCGTGCTCCATGGTTAGAACCTCTAAGGGGGCCCCAACGGTTTGGACTTGAGTAGGTTTGAAAAAAGACATACAACCTTGGCAAGAACGACGCTCCAGCAGAATATATGACCCACGCTCCTTTAGGCTCTTTAAATTCCGTGGGTGGCGTAGCTACCGAGATCAATGCAGTTAATTATGTCTCTCCTAGAAGTTGGTTATCAACTTCTCATTTTGTTCTAGGATTCTTCTTTTTTGTGGGCCATTTATGGCATGCAGGAAGAGCCCGAGCTGCTGCAGCAGGTTTTGAAAAGGGAATCGATCGTGATTTTGGAACCTGTTCTTTACATGAACCCTCTTAACTAAGATTTTCTTATTTATACCTGTTCTACTTTTTTTCTGTTCTGGCTCGGTTATTCCATCTAGCCGAGCCATTCATTCTTTTTATGAAAGAAAGATAAGGGACAGAAAAAAAAAATAAATAAAAATGAAAGAAACAAACGTATTCAATAAGCAAAAGGGAGAGAGAGGGATTCGAACCCTCGATAGTTCCTAGAACTATACCGGTTTTCAAGACCGGAGCTATCAACCACTCAGCCATCTCTCCACAGCCTAATCCTTATTTTACTCCTACAAATAGAACATAGCCATATAAAAATAAAAAGATTTATTAGCCTCTAGAAAGATATCAGATACAAGTTCCTTTTCGATATATCTCTGTATACTGTATACACGGATACAGGATCCGCTATACCCGCTTGTGAAATAAGAGTAAATAATCTCTTCTCACCCCCATATCCAAATAAAAAAGCGGTTTAAGTAATAAATTTGAATTAAAGAGAAGAATCAATGGATTCATGATTAAACCCCTCCTACTTCTTGTATTTTTTTACAATTTTGGTTTAAGTGAGGGATCAAATATGTAGTCAACTTTATTTGATGGTAGCTTGGAGGATTAGAAATATGACTATTGCTTTCCAATTAGCTGTTTTTGCATTAATTGCGACTTCCTCAGTCTTAGTAATTAGTGTACCCCTTGTATTTGCTTCTCCTGATGGTTGGTCAAATAATAAAAATGTTGTATTTTCCGGTACATCATTATGGATTGGACTAGTCTTTCTCGTAGCTATTCTGAATTCTCTCATTTCTTAAATGAAATTTGGTTAATATTTATTAACCCCATAAAAAAGAAATAATAAAGGCCATTTCTTCTAAAAAATTAGAATAGTGAGACGTATTAAAACGCAATTTGCGTTCCGAATTGCTAGCTCTTCTCTTTCAGTATTATGAAATTCCATTCCCATTAGAATATTCATTGACAGATAATAAAAAAAGGAAAACTCTAATATAATAGAAAATGAAATGAAACGGTCGACCCAGACATAGAAGGTCGACCCAGGCGGATATACGCTATAAAATATATACCGTAGCGAGCGTAGTTCAATGGTAAAATATCTCCTTGCCAAGGAGAAGATACGGGTTCGATTCCCGCCGCTCGCCCGCTTAATTTATCAAAGTACTATGATAAAAAGTTTAGTCTAGTTAACTGTTTAACTACTTATATTAAATTAAGTATTAATTAGGTGTTAGTCTAGTGCCGTATCCCTTACTATCTTACCCTTCCTTTGCATCCCACTCAAAAAAAGAGGGCGCTCCAGAGGCAGAAATAGAACTCGCCAACAGAGCTCCAAAAATTGGGTATTAACTGAGACAAACAACGGGCAAACTTTTTTTAAAGGGAAGGGAGAGGTAGACTGTCCCTTTCGTTTCATTTTTATTTTCTGCAGGGTAGGGAGAGGCCTTGCGCCTTCTTTTTTTGAAGGCAAGTGACTTCGCAAACTGCTCAATTTTGCCCTCTAGGGCCGGGAACTAATGAATAAAAAAGGGTTGGATACGCCCCTCTACCATACATATCTAGAGAAATAGAATAGTCCTTTTATACAGACTGCTAAGTGCGGAGACGGGAATCGAACCCGTGACCTCAAGGTTATGAGCCTCGTGAGCTACCAAACTGCTCTACTCCGCTCTGGAGTACCAGAAACTGGTGGACAAAAAAGGCTTGAATACAAGCCTCTAACATGTCTAGACAAATAGAATACTCCTTTTATACAGAATGGAGCGGGTAGCGGGAATCGAACCCGCATCGTTAGCTTGGAAGGCTAGGGGTTATAGTCGACGTTGGTTGATTATTTTTAACGTCTCTAATTCAAAACCGAACATGAAATTTTGATTTCATTCGGCTCCTTTATGGATATTCTCACCACTTAACATCTATGTCAGCTTTTCTATTTGAATGGAACCAAAGCTCTCCGCTTTCTAGATGATCCTTATAGAGTAGGAGATAGAAATTCTATCTAAATTCATCTAATCTACTTACTTCGTTCCCTAATTTCATTCAAGAGATCCTGAGGAAAAGAATTGGGTTTCCACCGAGCTGAAACAATATGCGGATGGTTCTAGTAAACCAAAACTATCGTTTTTTAGCTATTTGGCTTCCTTATTCCTTATTTTAAGAAGATTTAGTTACGATTGGAAATCAACTTTTTTGTATCTTCATCCATAGATCCTTTACTCATATTTTCAAAATTGGAATACTTAATCCAATGCAAAATTATGCTTCGCGACTCTGTACTCATAATCCTATTTTTATTTTGGATGCAATTTAAATTAGTCTTTGGATACAAATCGCCAGAATGTATATTCTTCCTCAATATGCTATTGAGAGGAAAAGGATTTAATCCTTTATAAGAACTAAAGTTTTCATCGGAATATAAAAATAAAAAACTTAAGGATGCCTTAAGTATATCATTTCAAATTCAGTTATTAATAGAACGAATCACACTTTTACCACTAAACTATACCCGCTACATTGTAGATTATGGTATAAATGGTACCCTTTGTCAAGGATAGCCATTTGACAAGAAGGCTAATTCCCCCTTATTGAATCAGATGGAGAAGGTTCATGACACTGAGCCGTTGGTACTTCTACTTCGATCGCTCGCCTTTACTTTAGGATTTAGATAGCCCCTCTGGTCTGTAAAAAAAATCTTTTCTTACCATGCTAATAGCGCCTGAACCAAATGTATTTATTTTGATTAGGATCCTATTCTACGGTTACGACTACAATAATAATTATTTACTTTGCAAGGACGTAAGTGTGTCAGACTGCTAAATTGTTTTATTATTCCTACAATATAAACTAGGGGATATAGGGGGTAACACTGTCCCTATAAATTCCTTTTTTCCTTTTCTTTTTTGTCCAGAATTGAACAAAAAAGAAATTATGGAAGATGTTTTCTTCCCCCATTAAGTCCGAGCCATAGAGTAAGAGTGAGATGAGTTTTCCAAATTCATCATAGACTTTCCCTATGGCTTGATAGAAGTAAGCAGCAAAGAGTCGTAACTTAAAGAAAAAAAACGGACAGGGCCGACAGATTTACCTGATGTAAAGAAGATCCTAAAAGTCTCTGATTAGTCGACTCTCTCCATTTAACACTTTCCTCTCTCTCCTTTTTTCCACTGACTCAATTCTAGTTTATTAGATTCTTGTTTAAAAGAATGCAAAAAGTTCAATAGAACTAAGAACACATAAAAAATAGCATAGAGGATCAAGGCCATTACCAAAAGTTCCTCCCAAGGATCCTATATCCTATTGGGTATCTGTTCCCCGCCTTTTCCCGCTAGGATCGGAAATCTTATATTTTCCATATCCATATACCGTTGAATCCTTGGGGTTCCAGAATCCGCCTATTTTACTAGTCTTCGGAAACGGAAAACCCTGAACCAAGAAGAGTTGGATATGTTATGTAGGGTATGTTTTTTTTTATTAATTTTATTTTGAGCTCTCAAGATATCGATATATACATATACAATCTCTACATAATGTCTCTCTCTCTATCTCTATATATTATATATATAATATGTACATTATGCAGTAGACCCATAATGGGAAATCCAAGTGGCTAATTTTTGAATTAAATAAAAAGCCCTTTTAACTCAGTGGTAGAGTAATGCCATGGTAAGGCATAAGTCATCGGTTCAAATCCGATAAAGGGCTTTTTAAATTAGTGGTAGAGTAATCTCGTGCTAAGACGTAAGTCGTTGGTTCGAATCTGATAGAGTACTTTTCTACTAAATTGATTCACTTTTTTTCTTTGTTTTTGAAACTTTCTCTATATTTTTAGAGAATTTTATGACTTAGTGCGGGATGGATGCATTTTTGGTATGAACACTAAATGAAGCACGGAGAATTAATCTATAACGATCAACTAAAAAAAATCCTAGATGAAAACATAACAGAAAAGTTGGAAAAACTCTTTGCTTTGGATCTATTTATACTTTTCGAGTATATTGACAATTCCAAAAAACTGCTCATACTATGATTATAGTATAATCACGAGCGGTTGTATATGGCCCTATCGTCTAGTGATGCCCCTATCGTCTAGTGGTTCAGGACATCTCTCTTTCAAGGAGGCAGCGGGGATTCGACTTCCCCTGGGGGTAGGGAGTATTATGAAAGGAGGTTAATCATAGATTAGCAAAAACCCTAGAATAAATTCTTCCTGGGTCGATGCCCGAGTGGTTAATGGGGACGGACTGTAAATTCGTTGACAATGTCTACGCTGGTTCAAATCCAGCTCGGCCCAAACCAAAAATCTAGGGCTTCGTGAGTATGAACTAAATCCTTTTGTTTTTCTTCCATAAAATAAAATGTCTGATCTATAGAAATAAAAGATAAAGAAAAAAGGGAAATTTTTTTTTCTAATCCATATCTCTCTCATTCCTTTCTTACAAACAAAAGAGTTTTTCTTATTGAAGGCTGGATTATTATCCATTTTTAGTGATAAAAAATCACGACATACTAGTTATGTCACTCTCACTATACCCACGTATAATATAATATGTGGGTATGTAGTATATGATTCGTCTATTTCTTAGAGTACGAAAGACGAATCGAATCTTCTTATGGTTCTATTTAAGAATGGGTATGCCATACACCCCGCGGGGATTGTAGTTCAATTGGTCAGAGCACCGCCCTGTCAAGGCGGAAGCTGCGGGTTCGAGCCCCGTCAGTCCCGAACTAGGGTTCAATGAATGGAGAAATTGATATTTCCTTTTTCCATGAAAAAAAGGGGCAGGGAGCAAGATCAAATACCCACAGGGCACCCTTACTTCACTTTTTTATTTTGCATCTCTCATTAAAGAGGGAGGGAGGGCATATAGGAATTTTTTTTTCACTACTCCCAATCGATAAAGAAAGACACACATACGATATGTGGATTAGTAGAATTTAGGATATTATATTACTCTATCTTTCTTTATGATGATACCATCCTCATCTTAATTTCCTATTCCACTCTTATGGAATAGAGTACCGGTATTTTACCGGAATCCATACATAAATCGTATTCCCTTTTTATTTCAGACCTCTTTTCCCCATCTCACTTCTACTGCTTATTTGGATGTCTATGTGACCCATAGAAAGTGAAAGTTGGTCATATAATACATACATAATTGTATGTATAACTATAAGAAAAAGGAAGGGAAATTGTATAAGATTAAGAAAGTATAAGATTAAGAAAGCTCGTGGGTTAGAGATATAGAAAAGAAAAAGTAGAAAAGGATTAAAAAAGAGGGAATTCCTAATCCAATCAAAAAACCCATTTTGGTCTTAGTGTGGATAGAGGATCTTCCTATGTTATACTATATAACTCTCATCCGTGAAATATAACTCTCATCCATGAATTGATTTGATAGATCCGATATTCATAATATTGAATTGATTCAGTATTATCAGAATGCAAGCCCTACCCTTGAATTTACAAGATACCCCTTTTTCCTCTCCATGGGATTACATCCCGAGTTATTGTGAAAATAAAAAATAAAGAGGTTATGGAAGTCAATATTCTCGCATTTATTGCTACTGCACTGTTCATTCTAGTTCCTACTTCTTTTTTACTTATTATTTATGTAAAAACAGTCAGCCAAAATAATTAATTGGAATTCCAATTAATCATTGAAGAAATTAAAAAGGGATTAAATAAAAAAAATCCAAGTCTTAAATGAAAGGATCTGGTTGGAATCTTAAAGTGTGGTAGAAAGAACTACATATAGTTTTTTCTACGACACTTTAGATTCTTTCTATTATATTATCTTTGAATCTACATAGAATAGATTAGTAGATTGAAATAGTTAAGTAGTCTAATTCAATTTCTTTTTTCATTGCATCCACTTAATTTCAATCAGGTCAAAATAAAAAAATCTAAGACAATTCTTGACCAAAGAATCCATGGAAGGAAAGAAAAATAATATGAAGAATAGACTATAGTAAAAAGTAAAAGGAAATGGAAAATGTGTGATATGCCGTGAATAGTTCCGTGGAAGAAAGTCTAATTTTCTTATGTATAGAACTTTTTTTAACCATTCGTCATTTCTAGTAGAAATTCTGAATTGGTATAATGGCTCTTTCTTACATTACAACTTACAATACAAGAGTTTCTTACAGGAGTGAAACAAAACTAAAGAAAAAGATTAAAGAATAACGTTTGACAAAATGATTAATGCAAAATGATCCATTAAAGAAAAGAATTGATACAACAATTTGATTACTTAATCAATTAGTAGTATCCCTAGAGTCCACTCCTTCCCCATACTACTAGTGAAAGAGAAAATGTAAAGACTACCATTAAAGCAGCCCAAGCGAGACTTACTATATCCATCTAAATTATGTCTCCTATTTCTATGAAGGGATTATTCTACTATTGATCAATAATCATAGTGGAATCAAGGGTACAGAGTCAAAAAGGGATTCCGCCCTAAGGCCATGGATCAATCAGTTCAAGGAATTTACTCCTAACAAATTCTTATAGGAATTCTGGTAGAATTAGAGAGCATTAAAAATACGAGATACTATAGCCCTTTTTTCCTTAAAAAAGAAAGAGTACGGGAATGATGTCCTGAATAGAAGAAGCGGGAATAGGAAGATTTTTTATTCCTTTTGTTACTCTTTTTTTTTTTTTTAAGCAAAGGACGCCCGAATATACCATAAAATTATCGATAGATAAATATTTATTGGATACCTACCTTACCTAATGTTTATTTTTGACCTAAACCCTGCAGCCTTGCTTTGTATCATTCTATGAAAGAATGAAGAGATTTTATCCATAATACAACTCCTAAATTGATTTTTGATCGACCTATTTAATCTGATTCTCGTTAGAATTAAGTAGTCCTTACTTTAGTGTATGTAGGTAACATAAGATGTACGATAAAAAAATGTATAATAATTAGTAAGTCTTGATATTCTTTCGTGGAGTCCCTTCTTGAATCTTAGATTGAAAAAAAAAAAGAATGCCCCTTAGGGACCTTTCTTTGGATACCAAGATTTCTGACATCTTATCCTCGTATTTTAAAATTATCAAATCGAATCTCAATTAAGAACCAATTCAAATTCATATAATAAAAGAATAAGGAAACACTACCTCACCCCTATTGATAACCATTTTGGCCACTACCGTCAAAACAAACCCTAACCCTAGTTTGAGGATAGAACTATGGTATGGTTTCTCTAAACCCAGTATCGGCAGGCCCAGTTACTCTCTTGCCCGAACTTATGCGAAGTAAAAATTTATCGAATTCGATCAGCACTATAAAAAAAACCTAAGTATTTTATTGATCAGGCGGCACCCAGATTTGAACTGGGGATAAAGGATTTGCAGTCCCCTGCCTTACCGCTTGGCCATGCCGCCAAAAAATCCGATCAAAAATCTAGAAAACAGCAAGTATTCATCCACGTTTTCTTACGAAAAGCCCCTTTTATTTTGAATATAATTCTACTTACTTTTTTCCAATCTTTTTCAAAAAATCTATTCCTGCTTTTTTTGATCCAGTTTCTATTATTCTCCTCGATAGATTCTATCTTAAAACATACATTGTTAACACAATAAAACTTCCCATTTCTTTCTATTGAGATGAAAAAGAAGAAAAAGTGGATTTCTATTCACAGGCTGCAAAATTCAGAATAAATTGGAACCGTTAACTAGAATTCTCTTTTTTTTATTGCAGTAGTGAACTACTCTTAAATCGGTATTATCTCCCCCCCCTTCAATGGCATAATAAAATATTATGGCTTTATGCTTAATCCGTGTATAGGTAAACTTTAGGTCCGAACAGCATTATTATCCAAAGATCCCCTTTATGTACATATCTCTATGGGGAATCATGCTTTAATTTTTCAAAGTATTAAATTAAATATCTTGAATAAAAAAAGGAAATTTGCTCTGATATAGAGTATAACCTGACTATCTTGGCGTACCCAAGTGAAATTACGATAAAAGAAAAGCATGGATATGGGGAGAGGTGGATAACTAGATTGGCATGTACTTAAAAAAGGGACTTACTTTATTTTAGAATTCCACAATGAAATACTGAATTTTCTAGCAATTATACTACTCCGATCCGAAATAAAAAAGAACCCTCAAATTATTTTGAGAAATTAAAGTAAGCACGCTATTCTAAATCGAAGTAAAGTCAAACTTTCTAGTATATTATATTACGGCTTTATTACATTCATAGAAAGGAGATAAAATGAGAAATCTTTGCCATCCAATCTGATTAGAATATCATAACATAAAGTATAAGTGGCAGAATTTTTTTTGTAGGAATGTTTTATCAATTCATTTTCATTTCATTTGTACCCCTGGCAAACTCGAACTTTCGTCCAAATGGTCTCTATTCATATGTATGAAATACATATATGAAATACGTATGTGGAGTTCCCTAGAATTTCATGTGATTCAGTAAACAGAATATAGATTCCATGATTGCTAGATCGATCCATAGGGATTGATGAAGAGTGAGCTGATAATGGAATTTTTCTTTGATAAACAGGAAACTTAAGATTAAGATGCTCCGGAATGGAAACGAGGGAATGTCCACAATACCCGGATTTAGTCAGATCCAATTCGAGGGATTTTGTAGGTTCATTAATCAAGCCTTGGCAGAAGAACTTGACAAGTTTCCAACAATTAAAGATCCAGATCACGAAATTGCATTTCAATTATTTGCGAAAGGATATCAACTGCTAGAACCCTCGATAAAAGAAAGAGATGCTGTGTATGAATCACTCACCTATTCTTCCGAATTATATGTATCTGCGAGATTAATTTTTGGTTTCGATGTGCAAAAGCAAACCATTTCTATCGGAAACATTCCTATAATGAATTCCTTAGGAACCTTTATTATAAATGGAATATACCGAATTGTGATCAATCAAATATTGCTAAGTCCTGGTATTTACTACCGCTCGGAATTAGATCATAAGGGAATTTCTATCTACACTGGCACTATAATATCAGATTGGGGGGGGAGATCGGAATTAGCAATTGATAAAAAAGAAAGGATATGGGCTCGCGTGAGTAGAAAACAAAAGATATCTATTCTAGTTCTATCATCAGCTATGGGTTCGAATCTAAGAGAAATTCTGGATAATGTTTCCTACCCTGAAATTTTCTTGTCTTTCCCGAATGCTAAAGAGAAGAAGAGGATTGAGTCAAAAGAAAAAGCTATTTTGGAGTTTTATCAACAATTTGCTTGTGTAGGTGGGGACCTGGTATTTTCGGAGTCCTTATGCGAGGAATTACAAAAGAAATTTTTTCAACAAAAATGTGAATTAGGAAGGATTGGTCGACGAAATATGAATCGGAGACTTAATCTTGATATTCCTCAGAACAATACATTCTTGTTACCACGAGATGTATTGGCCGCTACGGATCATTTGATTGGAATGAAATTTGGAACGGGTATACTTGACGATGACGATATGAATCACTTGAAAAATAAACGTATTCGTTCGGTTGCGGATCTGTTACAAGATCAATTCGGATTGGCTCTTGGTCGTTTACAACATGCAGTTCAAAAAACTATTCGTAGAGTATTCATACGTCAATCGAAACCGACTCCCCAAACTTTGGTAACTCCAACTTCAACTTCAATTTTATTAATAACTACTTATGAGACCTTTTTTGGCACATACCCGTTATCTCAAGTTTTTGATCAAACGAATCCATTGACACAAACTGTTCATGGGCGAAAAGTGAGTTGTTTAGGTCCTGGAGGGTTGACGGGGAGAACCGCAAGTTTTCGGAGCCGAGATATTCATCCGAGTCACTATGGGCGTATTTGTCCAATTGACACGTCTGAAGGAATCAATGTTGGACTTACTGGATCCTTAACAATTCATGCGAGAATTGATCACTTGTGGGGATCCATAGAGAGTCCGTTTTATGAAATATCTGCTGAGAAAGCAAAAGAAAAAAAAGAGAGACAGGTGGTTTATCTATCACCAAATAGAGATGAATATTATATGATAGCAGCAGGAAATTCTTTGTCCTTGAATCAAGGTATTCAGGAAGAACAGGTTGTTCCGGCTAGATACCGTCAAGAATTCTTGACTATTGCATGGGAACAGATTCATGTTAGAAGTATTTTTCCTTTCCAATATTTTTCTATTGGGGGTTCTCTCATTCCTTTTATTGAGCACAATGATGCGAATCGGGCTTTAATGAGTTCTAATATGCAGCGCCAAGCAGTTCCGCTTTCTCGGTCCGAGAAATGCATTGTTGGAACTGGATTGGAACGCCAAACAGCTCTAGATTCGAGGGTTTCCATTATAGCCGAACGCGAGGGAAAGATCATTTCTACTGATAGTCATAAGATACTTTTATCAAGTAGTGGGAAGACTATAAGTATTCCTTTAGTTAACCACCGTCGCTCTAACAAAAATACTTGTATGCACCAAAAACCCCGGGTTCCACGGGGTAAATCCATTAAAAAAGGACAAATTTTAGCAGAAGGAGCTGCTACAATTGGGGGCGAACTTGCTTTAGGAAAAAACGTATTAGTAGCTTATATGCCATGGGAAGGTTACAATTTTGAAGACGCAGTACTAATTAGCGAACGTTTGGTATATGAAGATATTTATACCTCTTTTCACATCCGGAAATATGAAATTCAGACGGATACGACAAGCCAGGGCTCCGCTGAAAAAATCACTAAAGAAATACCACATCTAGAAGAACATTTACTCCGCAATTTGGACAGAAATGGAGTTGTTAGGTTGGGATCCTGGGTAGAAACTGGTGATATTTTAGTAGGTAAATTAACGCCTCAGATAGCGAGCGAATCATCTTATATCGCGGAAGCTGGATTATTACGGGCCATATTTGGCCTTGAGGTTTCCACTTCAAAAGAAACTTCTCTGAAATTACCTATAGGTGGAAGAGGGCGCGTTATCGATGTGAAATGGATCCAAAGGGACCCGCTCGACATAATGGTTCGTGTATATATTTTACAGAAACGTGAAATCAAAGTTGGGGATAAAGTAGCCGGAAGACATGGGAATAAAGGGATCATTTCCAAAATTTTGCCTAGGCAAGATATGCCCTATTTGCAAGATGGAACACCCGTTGATATGGTCTTCAATCCCTTAGGAGTACCCTCCCGAATGAATGTGGGACAAATATTTGAAAGCTCGCTCGGATTAGCGGGGGATCTGCTAAAGAAACATTATAGAATAGCACCCTTTGATGAGAGATATGAGCAAGAGGCTTCAAGAAAACTTGTGTTTTCAGAATTATATGAAGCCAGTAAAGAAACAAAAAATCCATGGGTATTTGAACCCGAGTACCCGGGAAAAAGCAGAATATTTGATGGAAGAACAGGCGACCCCTTTGAGCAACCTGTTCTAATAGGGAAGTCCTATATCTTAAAATTAATTCATCAAGTTGATGAGAAAATTCATGGGCGTTCTACTGGGCCCTACTCACTTGTTACACAACAACCGGTTAGAGGAAGAGCCAAGCAAGGGGGACAACGAGTAGGAGAAATGGAAGTTTGGGCTTTAGAAGGATTTGGTGTTGCTCATATTTTACAAGAGATACTTACTTATAAATCTGACCATCTTATAGCTCGCCAAGAAATACTTAATGCTACGATCTGGGGAAAAAGAATACCTAATCATGAGGATCCTCCAGAATCTTTTCGAGTGCTCGTTCGAGAACTACGATCTTTGGCTCTAGAACTGAATCATTTCCTTGTATCTGAAAAGAACTTCCAGGTTAATAGGGAGGAAGTTTGATCGGAATAAATATAAATTCTTTTCTTATTTCTATTTTATGATTGACCAATATAAACATCAACAACTTCAAATTGGACTCGTTTCCCCTCAACAAATAAAGGCTTGGGCTAACAAAAACCTACCTAATGGAGAAGTCGTTGGCGAAGTCACAAGGCCCTCTACTTTTCATTATAAAACCGATAAACCAGAAAAAGATGGATTGTTTTGCGAAAGAATCTTTGGACCCATAAAAAGCGGGATTTGCGCTTGTGGCAATTCTCGAGCGAGCGGAGCTGAAAACGAAGACGAAAGATTTTGCCAAAAATGCGGGGTCGAATTTGTGGATTCTCGGATACGAAGATATCAAATGGGATACATCAAACTCGCATGTCCCGTGACTCATGTGTGGTATTTGAAAGGTCTTCCTAGTTATATCGCGAATCTTTTAGATAAACCTCTTAAGAAGTTGGAGGGCCTAGTATACGGCGATTTCTCTTTTGCTAGGCCCAGCACTAAAAAACCCACTTTTTTACGATTACGAGGTTTATTCGAAGAGGAAATTGCATCCTGTAACCACAGCATTTCTCCCTTTTTTTCTACCCCAGGCTTTGCAACATTTCGAAATCGGGAAATTGCGACAGGAGCAGGTGCTATTAGAGAACAATTAGCAGATTTGGATTTGCGAATTATTATAGAGAATTCTTTGGTCGAATGGAAGGAATTAGAAGACGAGGGGTATAGTGGAGATGAGTGGGAAGATAGAAAAAGACGAATAAGAAAAGTTTTTTTGATTAGACGCATGCAATTGGCGAAACATTTTATTCAAACAAATGTAGAACCAGAATGGATGGTTTTGTGCTTATTACCGGTTCTTCCTCCCGAATTGAGACCTATTGTTTATAGGTCTGGAGATAAAGTAGTGACTTCAGACATTAATGAACTTTATAAGAGAGTTATCCGTCGGAACAACAATCTTGCCTATCTATTAAAAAGAAGTGAATTAGCGCCAGCAGATTTAGTAATGTGCCAGGAAAAATTGGTACAAGAAGCCGTGGATACACTTCTTGATAGTGGGTCCCGCGGGCAACCGACGAGGGATGGTCACAATAAAGTATACAAATCACTTTCAGATGTAATTGAAGGTAAAGAGGGAAGGTTTCGCGAGACTCTGCTTGGGAAACGGGTCGATTACTCGGGGCGTTCTGTCATTGTTGTGGGTCCTTCGCTTTCATTACATCAATGTGGATTACCTCTAGAGATAGCAATAAAGCTTTTTCAGCTATTTGTAATTCGCGATTTAATCACGAAACGCGCCACTTCTAATGTAAGGATTGCTAAAAGGAAAATTTGGGAAAAAGAACCCATTGTATGGGAAATACTTCAAGAAGTTATGCGGGGACATCCTGTACTGTTAAATAGAGCACCTACCCTGCATAGATTAGGCATACAGGCCTTTCAACCCACTTTAGTAGAGGGGCGTACTATTTCTTTACACCCATTAGTGTGTAAGGGTTTCAATGCGGACTTTGATGGAGATCAAATGGCTGTTCATCTACCTTTATCCTTGGAAGCTCAGGCAGAAGCCCGTTTACTTATGTTTTCTCATATGAATCTCTTATCTCCCGCTATTGGGGATCCTATTTGCGTACCAACCCAAGACATGCTTATCGGGCTTTATGTATTAACGATTGGAAAGCGTCGAGGTATTTGTGCAAATAGATATAATAGTTGCAGAAACTACCCAAATCTAAAAGTAAATTACAATAATAATAATAATTTTAAATATAGGAAAGATAAAGAACCCCATTTTTCTAGTTCTTATGATGCACTGGGAGCTTATAGACAAAAACTAATCAGTTTAGATAGTCCCTTGTGGCTACGATGGAACCTGGATCAACGCGTCATTGGGTCAAGAGAAGTTCCGATTGAAGTTCAATATGAATCTTTGGGGACTTATCATGAGATTTATGCCCACTATCTAATAATGGGAAATAGAAAAAAAGAAATTCGTTCGATATACATTCGAACCACTCTTGGTCATATTTCTTTTTATAGAGAAATAGAGGAAGCCATACAAGGATTTAGTCAGGCCTATTCATACACTACCTAAACAAGAAAGTTAGATTCGGCGATGCCCCTCCCCTTTCGGGGGGCATTCCGATTTCCCTAGTATCATCATTATTTGCCACGCGAATCCAGATTGAGATTGAGGCAATTAAGTTAATTAAATTTTCGAATCACTGACTCAGGCCCATTGTCGAATCCTACTCAGCAATTGTCGAATCCTACTCAGCCGAAAAGGGGGTACTTATGTATGGCGGAACGGGCCAATCTGGTCTTTCATAATAAAGAGATAGACGGAACTGGTATGAAACGACTTATTAGCAGATTAATAGATCATTTTGGAATGGGATATACATCCCATATACTGGATCAACTAAAGACTCTGGGCTTCCATCAAGCCACTACTACATCGATTTCGTTAGGAATCGAGGATCTTTTAACAATACCCTCTAAGGGATGGTTAGTCCAAGACGCGGAACAACAGAGTTTTCTTTTGGAGAAACACTATTATTATGGGGCTGTACACGCGGTAGAAAAATTACGCCAATCTGTTGAGATATGGTATGCGACAAGTGAATATTTGAAACAAGAAATGAATTCAAATTTTCGGATAACGGATCCTTCTAATCCAGTCTATCTAATGTCTTTTTCAGGAGCCAGAGGAAATGCATCTCAAGTACACCAATTAGTAGGTATGAGAGGATTAATGTCGGACCCTCAAGGACAAATGATTGATTTACCTATTCAAAGCAATTTACGCGAGGGACTTTCTTTGACAGAATATATAATTTCCTGCTATGGAGCCCGCAAAGGGGTTGTAGATACTGCTGTGCGAACAGCAGATGCTGGATATCTTACACGTAGACTTGTTGAAGTAGTTCAACATATTATTGTGCGTAGAAGAGATTGTGGTACTATCCGAGGTATTTCTGTAAGTCCTCAAAATGGGATGACGGAAAAACTTTTTGTCCAAACACTAATTGGTCGTGTATTAGCAGACGATATATATATCGGTTCACGATGCATTGCCGCGCGAAATCAAGATATTGGAATTGGATTAGTCAATCGATTCATAACTGCCTTTCGAGCACAACCATTTCGAGCACAACCAATATATATTAGAACCCCCTTTACTTGCCGAAGCACTTCTTGGATCTGTCAATTATGCTATGGCCGGAGTCCTACTCATAGTGATCTGGTCGAATTGGGAGAAGCCGTAGGTATTATTGCAGGTCAATCAATTGGGGAGCCAGGGACTCAACTAACATTAAGAACTTTTCATACTGGCGGAGTATTCACAGGGGGTACTGCCGACCTTGTACGATCCCCTTCGAATGGAAAAATAAAATTCAATGAGAATTTGGTTCACCCCACACGTACCCGTCATGGGCAGCCTGCTTTTCTATGTTATATAGACTTGCATGTAACTATTCAGAGTCAAGATATTCTATATAGTGTGAATATTCCCTCAAAAAGCTTGATTCTAGTGCAAAATGATCAATATGTAAAATCCGAACAAGTAATTGCGGAGATTCGTGCCGGAACGTCCACTTTACATTTTAAAGAAAGGGTACAAAAGCATATTTATTCTGAATCAGACGGCGAAATGCACTGGAGTACTGATGTTTACCATGCGCCCGAATATCAATATGGTAATCTTCGCCGATTACCAAAAACAAGCCATTTATGGATATTGTCAGTAAGTATGTGCAGATCCAGTATAGCGTCTTTTTCACTCCACAAGGATCAAGATCAAATGAATACTTATGGTAAAAAAGATAGGGAAATTCTTGATTATTCAACGTCGGATCGAATCATGTCCTATGGCCATTGGAATTTTATCTATCCTTCTATTTTTCAAGATAATTCAGATTTGTTGGCGAAAAAGCGAAGAAATAGGTTCGTCATTCCATTACAATATCATCAAGAACAAGAGAAAGAACTAATATCCTGTTTTGGGATTTCGATTGAAATCCCCCTTATGGGTGTTTTACGTAGAAATACTATTTTTGCTTATTTTGACGATCCCCGATACAGAAAAGATAAAAAGGGTTCAGGAATTGTTAAATTTAGATATAGGACCCTAGAAGAAGAATATAGGACTCGAGCGGAAGACTCAGAAGAGGAATATGAGACCCTAGAAGACGAATACAGGACCCGAGAGGACGAATATGAATATGAAACCCTAGAAGAATCTAAATATGGAATCCTAGAAGACGAATACGAATATGAAACCCTAGAAGACGAATATGGGAGCCCAGAAAACGAATATGGGAACCCAGAGAACGAATATAGGACTTTAGAGAAAGACTCAGAAGAGGAATATGGGAGCCCAGAGAGCAAATATAGGACCCAAGAGGACGAATATGGAACTCTAGAGGAAGACTCAGAAGACGAATATGGCAGCCCCGGGGAAAGCGCAGAGGAAAAATATGGTACTTTAGAGGAAGACTCAGAAGAAGATTCAGAGGACGAATACGAGAGCCCAGAGGAAGATTCCATCTTAAAAAAAGAGGGTTTGATTGAGCATCGAGGAACAAAAGAATTTAGTCTAAAATACCAAAAAGAAGTAGATCGGTTTTTTTTCATTCTTCAAGAACTTCATATCTTGCCGAGATCTTCATCCCTAAAGATACTTGACAATAGTATTATTGGAGTGAATACACAACTCACAAAAAATACAAGAAGTCGACTAGGCGGACTGGTCCGAGTGAAGAGAAAAAAAAGCCATACGGAACTCAAAATATTTTCCGGAGATATTCATTTTCCTGAAGAGGCGGATAAGATATTAGGTGGCTGTTTGATACCGCCAGAAAGACAAAAAAAAGATTCTAAGGAATCAAAAAAAAGGAAAAATTGGGTCTATGTTCAACGGAAAAAAATTCTCAAGAGCAAGGAAAAGTATTTTGTTTCCGTTCGCCCTACAGTGGCATATGAAATGGACGAAGGAAGAAATTTAGCAACACTTTTCCCGCAGGATCTCTTGCAAGAAGAAAATAATCTCCAAATTCGACTTGTCAATTTTATTTCTCATGAAAATAGCAAGTTAACTCAAAGAATTTATCACACAAATAGTCAATTTGTTAGAACTTGCTTAGTAGTGAATTGGGAACAAGAAGAAAAAGAAAAGGCTGGTGCTTCCCTTGTTGAGGTAAGAGCAAATGATCTTATTCGCGATTTCCTAAGAATTGAGTTAGTCAAGTCCACTATTTCGTATACACGAAAAAGGTATGGTAGGACAAGTGCAGGACCGATTCCCCATAATAGGTTAGATCGCGTCCAATATCAATTCTTTTTATTCCAAGGCGAAGATTGAATCACTTAGCCAACATCCAGAAGCTATTGGCACTTTGTTGAATCGAAATAAAGAATACCACTCTTTGATGATTTTGTCGGCATCCAACTGTTCTCGAATTGGTTTATTCAAGAATTCAAAACATCCCAATGCGATAAAAGAATGGAATCCTAGAATTCCTATTCGAGAAATTTTTGGGCCCTTAGGCGCTATTGTAGCTAGTATATCGCATTTTTCTTCATCTTACTATTTACTAACGCATAATAAAATCCTGTTAAAAAAATATTTGTTCGTTGACAATTTAAAACAAACCTTCCAAGTACTTCAAGAACTTAAATACTCTTTAATAGATGAAAATAAAAGGATTTCTAATTTCGATAGTAACATAATGTTGGATCCATTCCTTTTGAATTGTCACTTTGTCCATCATGATTCTTGGGAAGAGACATTGGCAATAATTCACCTTGGACAATTTATTTGTGAAAATGTATGTCTATTTAAATCGCACATAAAAAAATCCGGTCAAATTTTCATTGTAAATATGAATTCCTTTGTTATAAGAGCAGCTAAACCTTATTTGGCCACTACAGGAGCAACTGTTAATGGTCATTATGGAGAAATCCTTTACAAGGGAGATAGGTTAGTTACGTTTATATATGAAAAATCGAGATCTAGTGACATAACGCAAGGTCTTCCAAAAGTGGAACAAATCTTTGAAGCGCGTTCAATTGATTCATTATCCCCGAATCTCGAAAGGAGAATTGAGGATTGGAATGAGCGTATACCAAGAATTCTTGGGGTCCCTTGGGGATTCTTGATTGGAGCTGAGCTAACCATAGCCCAAAGTCGTATCTCTTTGGTTAATAAAATCCAAAAGGTTTATCGATCCCAAGGGGTACAGATCCATAATAGACATATAGAGATTATTATACGCCAAGTAACATCAAAAGTGCGGGTTTCCGAAGATGGAATGTCTAATGTTTTTTCGCCTGGGGAATTAATCGGACTATTGCGAGCGGAACGAGCAGGACGAGCTTTGGATGAATCGATCTATTATCGGGCAATCTTATTGGGAATAACAAGGGCTTCCCTGAATACCCAAAGTTTCATATCTGAAGCAAGTTTTCAAGAAACTGCTCGAGTTTTAGCAAAAGCTGCCCTACGAGGTCGCATTGATTGGTTGAAAGGCTTGAAAGAAAACGTAGTTCTGGGGGGGATTATACCTGTTGGTACCGGATTCCAAAAATTTGTGCATCGTTCCCCACAAGACAAGAACCTTTATTTCGAAATAAAAAAAAAAAATCTATTCGCGTCGGAAATGAGAGATTTTTTGTTTCTCCATACAGAATTAGTTTCTTCAGATTCTGACGTAACAAACAATTTTTATGAGACATAAGAACCCCCATAAAAATATTTTTTACTTTACTAGACTTTTGAACTTAGAACACTAACAGGTCAAATTTTAGATTTTTAAGATTTTTATTTTAATAAGTAAAACAAGTCAGTTAATTCATTAAGGTGGTTATGTTTATACCATGTATCAATGGCCAACTCTTATCTTAGTACAAGGTTCTCTCGGAACAATTATTATTTATTTCAAGCTATTTCGGATCTTTCTTAATCTTCAAAAAGAACTAAATTCCGTAATGGAATGGTAGGATTAAAAAAAAGGAAGTGTGGAAAAAATGACAAGAAGATATTGGAACATTAATTTGAAAGAGATGATAGAAGCAGGAGTTCATTTTGGTCATGGTATTAAGAAATGGAATCCTAAAATGGCCCCTTACATTTCGGCAAAGCGTAAAGGTACTCATATTATAAATCTCGCTAGAACGGCTCGTTTTTTATCAGAAGCTTGTGATTTAGTTTTTGATGCAGCAAGTCAGGGAAAAAGTTTCTTAATTGTTGGTACCAAAAAAAGAGCAACAGATTTAGTAGCATCAGCTGCAATAAGGGCTCGTTGTCATTATGTTAATAAAAAGTGGTTCAGTGGTATGTTAACGAATTGGTCGATTACGAAAACTAGACTTTCTCAATTTAGAGACTTAAGAGCAGAAGAAAAAATGGGAAAATTCCACCATCTCCCAAAAAGAGATGTGGCAATCTTGAAGAGAAAATTATCTACTTTGCAAAGGTATCTCGGCGGGATCAAATATATGACGAGATTGCCAGACATTGTGATCGTCCTTGATCAGCAAAAAGAGTATATAGCTCTTCGGGAATGTGCCATTTTGGGGATTCCTACTATTTCTTTAGTCGATACAAATTGTGACCCGGATCTCGCGAATATATCGATTCCAGCCAACGATGACACTATGACTTCAATTCGATTGATTCTTAACAAATTAGTATTTTCAATTTGTGAGGGCCGTTCTCTCTATATAAGAAATCGTTGATTAAGAATATATAGTGAATTCTTGGGCAACTGCGTAAATTTATGGAATCACTTACTTTACTATATCTTTTTTTTTGCATAGAATTTTTTTTGCATAGAAAAAAGAAGGGGAATATTGATATATATTAGAGGGTATTGATATATATTATGATCTGATGTGCTTTCTTGGTATCCTAAATATAAGATTAATACTTCAAGTTGCTGAGTTGAGAAAGAGATGGTTGAATCAAAAGAATTCCTTTTTTGAAGTTCAATTTTTATCAGAGGACAATATGAATATTATACCTTGTTCCATTAAAACACTCAAGGGGTTATACGATATATCGGGTGTAGAAGTAGGCCAACACTTCTATTGGCAAATAGGAGGTTTCCAAATTCATGCCCAAGTACTCATCACTTCTTGGGTCGTAATTACTATCTTGCTAGGTTCAGTTGTCATAGCTGTTCGGAATCCACAAACCATCCCGACCGACGGTCAGAATTTTTTTGAATATGTCCTTGAGTTTATTCGAGACTTGAGCAAAACTCAGATTGGAGAAGAATATGGTCCCTGGGTTCCCTTTATTGGAACTATGTTCCTTTTTATTTTTGTTTCGAATTGGTCGGGTGCTCTTTTACCTTGGAAAATTATAGAGTTACCCCATGGGGAATTAGCAGCGCCCACGAATGATATAAATACTACTGTTGCTTTAGCTTTACTCACGTCAGCGGCATATTTTTATGCTGGTCTTAGCAAAAAAGGATTGAGCTATTTCGAGAAATATATTAAACCAACTCCAATCCTTTTACCAATTAACATCCTAGAAGATTTCACAAAACCATTATCGCTTAGCTTTCGACTTTTCGGGAATATATTGGCGGATGAATTAGTCGTTGTTGTTCTTGTTTCTTTAGTCCCCTTAGTAATCCCTATACCGGTCATGTTTCTTGGATTATTTACAAGCGGTATTCAAGCTCTTATTTTTGCAACATTAGCCGCAGCCTATATAGGTGAATCCATGGAGGGTCATCATTGAATTGACTCTTTTTGGAAATAGTATTTTTTTTTTTTGCAGCTTAGCTCAATTCATGCATGGTTCCAGATAATCTGCTTGGTTGCAAAAAAATAGTTAGAAATGCGTATGAATATATAGCCTAGAGTTGTAGGAGAGAGAATAGAATAGACTATATTATGGAATTTTCAAAGTATATATGCATTAAGGAGGGTGGAGTCAGGCTAGATCTATACTATAATATCCTTAATGTCTATAAGTGGAGTCCTCTTTTATGCAGGTTTCCACTTTAAGCAATGATTTTAGAATCCGATTCAATAGAAAATGAGAAAATATGCAAACAAAATAGAAGAAACAAATGTATATATATAGGATATTATATTATATATTCCTAGGTTAGATTCATTATCTAATCCGATATATGGATATGGAATTCCCTTCTATGTAGTTCGGACAATTCACATTATCATTTCAATTTGATTTCAATTTGTACTTTTTAGTTACTTTACTTCTCCCCAATAGAGCTTAGAAGTAAGAATTTATGGTTGATTGTATCCTTAACCATTTCTTTTTTTTGACACGAGGAACTACTCACCATGAATCCACTAATTGCTGCTGCTTCTGTTATTGCTGCTGGATTGGCCGTAGGGCTTGCTTCTATTGGACCTGGAGTTGGTCAAGGTACTGCTGCAGGACAAGCTGTAGAAGGTATTGCGAGACAGCCAGAAGCAGAAGGTAAAATACGAGGTACTTTATTGCTTAGTCTAGCTTTTATGGAAGCTTTAACAATTTATGGACTAGTTGTGGCACTAGCGCTTTTATTTGCGAACCCTTTTGTTTAATCTTAAAAAAAAAATTCTTTCGATTTCGATTAGATACTTTTTTCTTTTTTTAGTAAATTGGTATTTGCTTCCACAATTCCAATTATATCAATACTTTATTTAATTTACTCCTATTTATTACTCCTGGAATTATCTATTTATCGGGACAGATAATACCCCATTCTAGGAAGGGCTGAGTTGAGTATTATTAATTTAGAAGATATGCTCACCTTCTTATTTCCCGTCCTTAGTTTAGGAAAGTGGAAAGTTTTTTCCTTTTATTTTAGGAATTTTGGGAACAGAACATTTCAACAAAGGAAGTCTTTCACCGGTCAAACAAGACGTAAGACTTAATCTAAAAGAAATTACTAGATTGAATCTATTTGCATTAAAAAAACCGATCAAAAAAGGGCGAGCGAAGTAAGTGATCGAAAAACTTTGTTCTTTGTTCGTCCTATCTATAAGAGGAGAGCATATGAAAAATGTAACCCATTCTTTCGTTTTTTTAGCTCACTGGCCATCCGCTGGCAGTTTCGGGCTTAATACCGATATTTTAGCAACAAATCTAATAAATCTAACTGTAGTGGTTGGTGTTTTGATTTTTTTTGGAAAGGGAGTGTGTGCGAGTTGTCTATTTCAAGAATAGATTGGATCTATCCGGCTGCACTTTATAATATTTTTTAGTATTTTTCGGATAAATAAGAAAAGGGTGCACGATCTCGACGAATTACTTCTGAATAAATTCAGAAATCATATGGAAGAACCATAGCATTTCGCGACTCATTGGTAAATCAACTTTGATTCTCTATAAACCAAGAATGTGAGACCATTAACACGGTTAAAGCTAAACTGCTTGAAGTCCAGGCAAAAAGAGGTACTCTTTCTACAACTATATTAGTATTAGTACCAATTTAAACGGGAAATAGCTAATGTAAAATTTATCTGATATAGAACACTCATATCGATAAAATGGTTTGAACTATTTACTAGAAAAAAAAGGGGGCACCCTGCCCTTTTTTAACCAATGCCGAATCGACGACCTATGTATAAAAAAGAGAAATTTTTTGGATTTGAAGAAAAAAAAAATAAAAAAGAATTCTATTAATTTTCATTTTCCATTTATTTAGTTAGTTTTTCTTAATGAAATTGAAATTATTAACTAGAGGGCAAATAAAAATAAAGAAACAACTTTGCTGACCATGATATATTTTTATCTAGGCGGAAGAGTCCTCTTAATATTTATCTAGTCTTATATAGGTTTCGGTATATTGAAATATAAACATAAAAAAGAAGATAGAGGATAGGCTCATTACTTAAAAAAAAGATATGGAAATAGCTATAGAAAAAAAAAAAAGGAGCGTGAGAGCCAAATGAATCGAAAGATTCATGTTTGGTTCGGGAAGAGATCATAAAAGTTGTAAACTTACAAAATAATCTACTTTCATTAAAAGATTTATTAGATAATCGAAAACAGAGGATCTTGAGTACTATTCGAAATTCAGAAGAATTGCGTAGAGGGACCATTGAGCAACTCGAAAAAGCTCGGATTCGATTACAGAAAGTCGAACTAGAAGCGGATGAGTATCGAATGAATGGATACTCTGAGATAGAACGAGAAAAAGCAAATTTGATTAATGCTACTTCTATTAGTTTGGAACAATTGGAAAAGTCTAAAAACGAAACCCTTTATTTTGAAAAACAAAGGGCAATGAATCAGGTCCGACAGCGGGTTTTCCAACAGGCCGTACAAGGAGCTCTAGGAACTCTGAATAGTTGTTTGAATACCGAGTTACATTTCCGTACGATTCGTGCTAATATTGGCATTCTCGGGTCCCTGGAATGGAAGAAATAATTAAATTAATTAGGCCTTGAACTTCTACTTTCGTTTAGAATTTAGGCATTATTTTTCCCCTTGCTTCCGAAAAAAGAGTCAAGAAACACTAATGGCAACCCTTCGAGTCGACGAAATTCATAAAATTCTCCGCGAACGTATTGAACAATATAATAGGAAAGTAGGGATTGAGAATATAGGTCGCGTAGTTCAAGTGGGGGATGGGATTGCTCGTATTATAGGTCTTGGTGAAATAATGTCAGGTGAATTAGTCGAATTTGCAGAAGGTACTAGGGGTATTGCTCTGAATTTGGAATCCAAAAATGTTGGGATTGTATTAATGGGCGATGGGTTGATGATACAAGAGGGAAGTTTTGTAAAAGCAACAGGAAGAATTGCTCAGATACCCGTGAGTGAGGCTTACTTGGGTCGTGTTGTAAATGCTCTGGCTAAACCTATTGATGGGAAAGGCGAAATTATAGCTTCCGAATCTCGCTTAATTGAATCTCCTGCTCCAAGTATAATTTCCAGGCGTTCCGTATACGAACCTCTTCAAACAGGGCTTATTGCTATCGATTCGATGATCCCTATAGGGCGCGGTCAGCGAGAGTTAATTATTGGGGGACAGACAGACTGGCAAAACAGCAGTAGCCACAGATACAATTCTCAATCAAAAAGGGCAAGGTGTAATATGTGTTTATGTAGCTATCGGTCAAAGAGCATCCTCCGTAGCTCAAGTAGTAACTACTTTCCATGAGGAGGGGGCCATGGAATACACTATTGTAGTAGCTGAAATGGCGGATTCACCTGCTACATTACAATACCTCGCTCCTTATACGGGAGCAGCCCTGGCTGAGTATTTTATGTACCGCGAACGGCATACTTTAATAATTTATGATGATCTCTCCAAACAGGCACAAGCTTATCGCCAAATGTCCCTTCTATTAAGAAGACCTCCCGGACGTGAGGCTTATCCAGGGGATGTTTTTTATTTGCATTCACGCCTTTTAGAAAGAGCCGCTAAATTAAATTCTCTTTTAGGCGAAGGAAGTATGACCGCTTTACCAATAGTTGAGACTCAATCTGGAGACGTTTCCGCCTATATTCCTACTAATGTAATCTCCATTACAGATGGACAAATATTCTTATCTGCGGATCTATTCAATGCCGGAATTCGACCCGCTATTAATGTGGGTATTTCTGTTTCCAGAGTAGGATCCGCGGCTCAAATTAAAGCCATGAAACAAGTAGCTGGCAAATCAAAATTGGAACTAGCGCAATTCGCAGAGTTACAAGCCTTTGCACAATTCGCCTCTGCTCTCGATAAAACAAGTCAGAATCAATTGGCAAGGGGTCGACGATTAAGGGAATTGCTTAAACAATCCCAGGCAAATCCTCTCCCAGTGGAAGAGCAGATAGCTACTATTTATACCGGAACAAGAGGATATCTTGATTCGTTAGAAATTGAACAGGTAAATAAATTTCTGGATGAGTTACGTAAACATCTAAAAGATACTAAACCTCAATTCCAAGAAATTATATCTTCTAGCAAGACATTCACCGAGCAAGCGGAAATCCTTTTGAAGGAAGCTATTCAGGAACAGCTGGAACGGTTTTCTCTTCAGTAACAAATAAATTTTGCATGTCTACTCTTGTTAGTAGAATAGGAATCGTTGAGAAAGCTTTTTCATTTGAATCATGCAAAAAAGTTTTCTTTGTTTTTAGTTTAGTATAGTTATTTAAAGAATAGATAGAAATAAGATTGCGTCCAATAGGATTTGAACCTATACCAAAGGTTTAGAAGACCTCTGTCCTATCCATTAGACAATGGACGCTTTTCTTTCATATTTTATTCTTTCTTTTATTTTTTTGCTTCTTCCGAGAAAAAACTGTTAGACCAAAACTCTTTTAGGAAATCAAAAAATCCAGATACAAATGCATGATGTATATATTATATCATGCATATATCATAAAGAAGGAGTATGGAGGCGGTAGTGGGAATCGAACCCGCAACCCCAAGGTTATGAGCCTTATGAGCTACCAAACTGCTCTATACTCTTAAACTAAAGAGGGGTAACTAGTGGATAAAAGAGGGTTGGATACGCCCCTCTACCAATATCTATACAAATAGAATAGTCCATTTATACAGAATGGTAAAGAGGGCTCCTCTATGATTATCAATTCCAGAAATCCATACAAATACGAAAGGGTATTTTATCCTTACCAACTGGATCTTGTTGCACCCGGTAACAAACATTCATAAACCATTTCTCGAAGTACGTGTCCGGATAGCCCAAAATGTCGATAGTTAGCTCTAGGTCTTCCGGTCAAAAAACAACGTCGATGAAGGCGTGTAGGTGCACTATTACGCGGTAGGGATTGCAATTTTTCTCGCATTTTCGTTTTTTCACTCAAACTCAAGGGAGAAACTTTGCTTCTTATCTTTTTTTTTAAAGATTGACGAATCAAATGATATTTCTGTTCTAATTTCTGCCGCTTCTTCTCCCTCTGAATCAAACTTTTTTTTGCCATAATGTGTCGTTGCTATTATTACCAAGTATACGGTTCTAATCCTAGATGGAAAAATAAATAGAAAAAGAAATCTAAAAAGGCAGATCCTCCCTCTCTATCAAGAGTAATGAACTAGGTGCTGATACAGTACAAAAAAACAAACTAAATTAACCAAACTTGCCTGATGTTGAGGCAATCAAGAAAGCTGCATAAGTGAATATATAACCCACGGAAAAGTGAGCTAATCCAACCAATCTTGCTTGCACAATGGAAAGAGCCACGGGCTTATCTCTCCAGCGAATTAAATTAGCTAAAGGTGTGCGTTCATGAGCCCATGCTAAAGTCTCAATTAATTCCTGCCAATACCCCCGCCAGGAAATTAAGAACATAAATCCAGTAGCCCAAACAAGATGTCCAAATAAGAACATCCACGCCCATACCGATAAACTATTCATCCCAAAAGGATTATATCCATTGATAAGTTGTGAAGAGTTTAACCATAGGTAATCTCTTAACCATCCCATCAAATAAGTGGAGGATTCATTAAATTGTGAAACGTTGCCCTGCCATAATGTGATATGTTTCCAATGCCAATAAAAAGTAACCCACCCAATGGTATTTAACATCCAGAAAACTGCCAAATAAAATGCGTCCCAAGCAGAAATATCACAAGTACCGCCGCGCCCTGGGCCGTCACAAGGAAAACTATATCCAAAATCCTTTTTATCTGGCATTAATTTGGAACCGCGTGCATCTAAAGCGCCCTTTACTAAAATCAATGTAGTTGTATGCAAACCTAGAGCAATAGCATGATGAACCAAGAAATCCCCAGGTCCTATTGTTAAGAAAAGCGAATTACTATTCTCATTAACAGCATTCAACCATCCGGGCAACCATAGGCTTCGACCCGCATTGAAAGCGGGGCCATTCGTTGAAGATAAGAGTATATCGAACCCATATGTCGTCTTGCCATGAGCAGATTGTATCCATTGGGCAAATATAGGTTCGATCAAGATTTGCTTTTCTGGAGTACCAAAAGCAAGCATGACGTCGTTATGAACATAAAGGCCCAAGGTATGGAATCCTAGAAAGAGGCTAGCCCAACTTAAATGAGATATGATAGCTTCTTTATGGTCTAACATTCTTGCCAATACATTATCCTCATTCTGTTCCGGATTGTAATCCCTAATGAAAAAAATAGCTCCATGAGCAAAAGCCCCTGTCATGATGAACCCTGCAATATATTGGTGATGAGTATATAAAGCAGCTTGAGTAGTAAAGTCTTGTGCTATGAATGCATAAGGAGGTAAAGAGTACATATGTTGAGCTACTAAGGAAGTAATAACCCCTAAAGAAGCTAGAGCAAGACCTAACTGAAAATGAATCGAATTGTTGATTGTGTCATAAAGGCCCTTATGCCCACGCCCTAATCGACCCCCCGGAGGAGTATGCGCTTCTAAAAGATCTTTAATACTGTGCCCAATTCCGAAGTTAGTTCGATACATGTGACCGGCAATGAGAAAAATAAATGCAATAGCTAAATGATGGTGAGCCATATCGGTCAGCCACAAACTTTGTGTTTGTGGATGGAATCCCCCAAGAAGAGTTAGAATGGCAGTTCCCGCTCCTTGAGCGGTACCAAATAAATGATTACTCGAATCAGGGTTTTGGGCATAAAGATTCCATTGACCCGTCAAAAGGGGTCCCAACCCCTGGGGATAGGGTAATACATCTAAGAAATTATTCCATCGAACGTACTCCCCCCTGGATGCGGGAATAGCAACATGAACTAAATGTCCTGTCCAAGCCAAAGAACTTACCCCGAAAAGTCCTGACAAATGATGATTGAGACGAGATTCCGCGTTTTTGAACCACGAAAGGCTTGGTTTCCATTTGGGTTGTAGATGTAACCAACCCGCTATTAAGGACAGCGTAGAAAGAAATAATAGAAAAAGAGCTCCAGTATAAAGATCCTCATTGGTGCGTAATCCTATTGTATACCACCACTGATAAACTCCAGAATAAGCAATATTCACTGGACCAGCAGCACCTCCTCGAGTAAAGGCTTCCACAGCGGGTTGACCAAAATGAGGATCCCAAATCGCATGAGCAATAGGTCTTACGTGTAAAGGATCCTGTATCCATGATTCAAAATTTCCTTGCCAAGCTACATGAAACAGATTTCCGGACGTCCATAGAAAGATTATTGCTAATTGCCCAAAGTGAGAAGCAAAAATGTTCTGATAAAGACGTTCTTCAGTAATATCATCATGACTTTCGAAATCATGTGCGGTAGCAATACCAAACCAAATACGACGAGTAGTGGGGTCCTGAGCTAAGCCTTGGCTAAACCTGGGAAATCTTAATTCCATAATGCCTTTCAAATCCTCCTAGCCACTATCCTACTGCAATAATTCTCGCTAAGAAGAATGCCCATGTCGTGGCAATTCCACCCAGAAGGTAATGGGTTACTCCTACAGCGCGTCCTTGTATAATGCTCAAGGCTCTAGGCTGAGTAGCAGGAGCAACTTTTAATTTGTTATGAGCCCAAACGATAGATTCAATGAGTTCTTGCCAATAACCACGGCCGCTGAATAAAAACATTAAACTGAAGGCCCAGACAAAATGAGCACCTAAGAAAAAAAGACCATATGCAGATAATGAAGAACCATAAGACTGAATGACTTGCGATGCCTGTGCCCACAAGAAATCTCGAAGCCACCCATTAATCGTAATGGAACTCTGTGCAAAGTTTCCCCCTGTAATATGAGTTACCACCCCTTGATCACTTATAGTACCCCAAACATCCGACTGCATTTTCCAACTGAAATGGAAAATGACTACCGAAATTGCATTGTACATCCAGAATAAACCTAAGAAAACATGATCCCAGGCGGATACTTGACATGTTCCCCCTCGGCCAGGCCCATCGCAAGGAAAGCGAAAACCTAGATTTGCTTTATCGGGTATCAAACGGGAACTCCGAGCAAATAAAACACCTTTCAAAAGTATTAATACAGTCACATGTATGGTAAATGCATGAATGTGATGGACTAAAAAATCTGCGGTTCCTAATGGAATAGGTAACAAAGCCACTTTGCCACCTACTGCTACTAACTCGCCGCCTCCCCACGTTAAGCTAGTACTTGTTGTTGCACCAGGAGCTGTTACGCCAGGCGCAGTAGCATGGATATTTTGTACCCATTGAGCAAAGATAGGTTGTAATTGTATGGCAGTATCCGAAAACATATCTTGTGGACGGCCTAAAGCACTCATGGTATCATTATGAATGTACAAGCCAAAACTGTGAAAACCTAGAAATATACATACCCAGTTAAGGTGGGATATGATTGCATCGCGGTGT
>NW_028260975.1:0-35210 GCF_056163025.1 Triticum urartu | reverse complement strand
AAGAAAATGAATGCATTTCCATACTATAATAAAAAGGTAAGTGTAATAAATAGAGAACTGGATCATGTCACATGACTTATTCCATTTCTACTCTATGGGATCTTACGGAGCCTGTTCATGGATGACATGGTTGCGGTATGATCATAGAAGATATTCTCCTCAAGTGAACCAGCCTATCCTTCCTAGGTAGGGGACTTACATGTTGATTGGATGCGGAGACACCTTTGGTTGTGAATTCTAATGTGGCAGATCCAATTCTTTATCTGCATGGCCAAATCAATAATTCAAGTCACACACTCCCATAATCCGCCTTTTTTCTTTCGTAAAATTAACTTCAACTATTTGTATTGTATAAAAATACTTTGGAGTTGAAGAGAAGTATCCAAATGACATGTGTTATTTTACAATAACCCATGCTTGTAGCAATGAAATACCAAAACCTACCCGATATGATATATGATAATTATAATTCTCTATGATATGCCTTCCCTATAAAGGACCCGAAATACCTTGCTTACGTATCATTGGAAAGTGCATTAACATAAATACGGCAGTAAGCAGAGGCAGTACAAAGGTATGTAAACTATAAAAACGAGTCAAAGTGGATTGGCCCACACTAGCACTTCCGCGTAATAACTCCACTAAAGGCGATCCTATTACCGGAATGGCGTCAGGTACACCTGTCACAATTTTGACTGCCCAATAGCCAATTTGATCCCAAGGCAAAGAATAACCAGTTACACCAAATGATGCAGTCAAAACAGCCAAAACCACACCTGTGACCCAAGTTAATTCGCGGGGTTTTTTAAATCCCCCTGTGAGATACACACGAAATACATGCAGGATCATCATTAAAACCATCATACTTGCTGACCATCGATGAACTGATCGGATTAACCAACCAAAGTTGGCCTCGGTCATTATGTATTGAACCGAGGAAAAAGCCTCTGTAACGGTTGGTCGGTAGTAAAAAGTCATAGCAAAACCGGTAGCGACTTGTACTAGAAAACAAGTAAGTGTAATTCCCCCTAAACAATAAAATATGTTGACATGGGGAGGAACATATTTACTAGTTATATCATCTGCAATTGCCTGAATCTCAAGACGTTCCTCAAACCAATCATATACTTTATTGAGATAGGTAACTAACCCGAGTCCCCCTCTAAGAGCCGTATATGAAAATTTCATCTCGTACGGCTCAAGCAGAAACACAAAAATTTTCAACGAATATTAGAAAAAAGGTTCAAAACTTCATCAGCCACTGAATTGGGTCGATTTGCCTTGAAGATATCAAATAAGAAAAATCCGGAATATCTTCTTTGTGATGATAATGCCAAAAAATCTCAAGTTGGCGCGTCTTTCTTTCTTCCTTTCCCTTATGTTGGTCATTAGAGGCTTCTTGACTTTTCTCTTCCCTATAAAGGATTTGTTTTTTTATGCGTAATATAGAAATTATCTTGTTGAGATCCTATGAATCAGTTCAATTAAAACCTTAGATTCATACTAGAGCCACGATGATTTAGTCTCAAGCTAAACAAAAGGCAAGGGTTCTTCGAATAAGAACCGCTTGATAATCATTTATTGAATCAGTGTAATGACTCGACAAAATCGAGAGAAAAAAAGTTGTCTTTTGGGCAAACAAAATTGGAAGGAAGAAAATTTCTTTTTTATTTTTATTTAAGAACTACTTGAATTTTTCAGTCTGGTTGCGAGGTCTTAATAGTGAGTATGAATCATAGTTCCATTTTTTTTTGATCCACTCTATCTATTTCGTGTTCCAGATACTAGAATAAATAATATCTGACGAATTAGAATCATCTTGATAGAGATAACAGGCCCTTTCTATGTATTATCAATAGGATCAATTCTAACAAGTCACACACTCATATTCCAGAGATACCGAAACAAAAAAATTCCGCGGTCGAACTACCATAATATCTAGAAATGTAGATCTTAAACTAGAAAGGCTTTTTTGGATGGAAAAACTCTGACTTCCTAGTTTTAGTTAGTAGAAACCTAATTGGTTAAAATTCCGTCCAGTAAAACGGAAGAATTATAAATTTCTAAAATGATAGATAGGAATATAGCGAATAAAGCCATTGCGATCCCCATAAAAGGAGTAGTCCCCCAACCCGGGGCGACTTTCCCATATTCCGAATTCAAGGGTTTCAGTAAACTACCTGCACCAGTTCGTTTTGGCCTAGGTTTAGAACTATCTTCAACGGTTTGTGTAGCCATAAATTCTATTTAATCATTGGTGTTGACTTTGTATACTATTCCGTTGTAGTTGTAAATACACGATCTTTTCGTAGATCCATTGTAATCTTGAAATTCTATAAAAATGGAAACAGCAACTTTAGTCGCCATCTCCATATCTGGTTTACTTGTAAGCTTTACTGGGTATGCCTTATATACCGCGTTTGGGCAACCCTCTCAACAATTAAGAGATCCATTCGAAGAACACGGAGACTAATTTAAGTAAGAAGTCTCCCAGATAGGGGGACTTCTTACTTAAATGAAATTATTTTATTCTTTTAGTTGGAGTTGGTGGAACCTTAGGTGGTTCTCGGAAGAAGATAGCGAAAAAAATTATCCCTAAAGTCGAAACTAAAAGGAACGTATAAACCAATGCTTCCATAGATTCGATCCTGGTTTATTTACAATTATAACTTCCACACCTATTCATTTGTCATTTGGGATAATTTCCCATATAAAGAAAGAAAAAGAGTCAAAGAAAGGATGGGAGATGTTTCCCATGTCAAATCAAAAAAGAGAGGTGAAAGATACTATAACAATGTGTATCAAACTGCCTGTTTCCTTGTAGTTGGATCTCCCACTTTTTGGAATGTTCCAAATTCCACTTGAGCATCCAAATCTGGATCAATACCAGCAAAAACATCTCGGAACAATGTTCTAGCGCCATGCCAAATGTGTCCGAAAAAGAAGAGCAAAGCAAAGGTAGCATGACCAAAAGTGAACCAACCCCTTGGACTGCTGCGAAAAACACCATCAGATTTCAAAGTAGCCCGGTCTAATTCAAAAATTTCCCCTAATTGAGAACGCCTCGCATATTTTTTTACAGTAGCAGGATCAGAATAACTTACTCCATTAAGTTCGCCACCATAGAACTCCACCGTTACACCTACTTGTTCAACACTATATTTGGATTCTGCTCTTCTAAAAGGAACGTCTGCTCTAACAATTCCCTCCTCATCTACCAAAACAACCGGAAATGTTTCAAAAAAAGTAGGCATACGGCGTACAAAAAGCTCACGTCCTTCTTTATCTCTAAAGACGGGATGTCCTAACCATCCAACAGCTATTCCATCCCCATTGTCCATTGAGCCTGCTCTGAATAATCCCCCTTTTGCCGGATTATTACCAATATAATCATAAAAGGCTAATTTTTCGGGAATTTTAGACCAAGCTTCTGATAAACTAAGATTTTCGGCTAAACCATTGCTAACTCTTCGATATATTTCTTGCTGAAAGTATCCCTGATCCCACTGATAACGAGTAGGCCCAAATAATTCGATTGGGGTCGTTGCTGACCCATACCACATAGTTCCAGCAACTACGAAAGCTGCAAAAAAAACAGCAGCGATACTACTGGAAAGTACAGTTTCAATATTGCCCATACGTAATCCTTTATATAGACGTTGAGGCGGACGGACACTAAGATGGAATAAGCCCGCTAATATACCCAATGTACCCGCAGCAATATGATGAGAAGCTATTCCCCCCGGAACAAAAGGATCAAAACCTTCTGCACCCCACGCTGGATTTACAGCTTGTACTTTTCCAGTTAGTCCATAAGGATCGGATACCCATATCCCAGGACCATACAAACCCGTTACATGAAATGCCCCAAAGCCAAAGCAAGCCACCCCTGCAAGAAATAAATGAATTCCAAAGATCTTGGGCAAATCCAAAGAGGGTTTTCCCGTCCGCTCATCAGAGAATATTTCTAGGTCCCAATATACCCAATGCCAGATCGCTGCCAAGAAACACAAGCCAGAAAACACAATATGCGTACCTGCCACACCTTCATAACTCCAAATACCCGGATTTGTTACAGTTCCTCCTGAAATACTCCAACCACCCCACGAATCCGTTATTCCTAAACGAGTCATGAAGGGAATTACGAACATACCTTGTCTCCACATTGGATCCAGAACAGGATCAGAGGGATCAAAAACTGCTAATTCGTATAAAGCCATTGAGCCAGCCCAACCAGAAACTAGAGCTGTGTGCATTATATGCACCGCAAGCAATCGACCCGGATCATTCAATACGACAGTATGAACACGATACCAAGGCAAACCCATGGAAATACCCCTTTAGCAAAGAAAAATAGACACGATGTCGCTTTATTTTATCGCATTGAAAAAGACTATCCATATCCTATGTACCTAACCCTTCTAGGGGATTCTGTGTCAGAAAGCGCGAATATTTATTTCATTCCATTAAAAATAAGAAGCCAATTCTGTTCATAAGAAGAAAGAGAAGCAGATCTATTCTATACTCGATAAGTGCCAATATGCAATGGGTAACTTGGCCAATTTGGAAAAAACGAAGAATAGATCGCTACCCCTCTTTGTTTAGCATTCAAATCACCCATTCCCTTTTCTTTATTCAATCTGTCTTACATTCCTTATATGTATAACCTTTCAATCTACGTATTAATAGAATCTATAATATTCATATAGAATAAGAATAAAAATTAAGACAATAAACTGCGGATTCTTTCTTTCTGTTCCATTCTTACGTTTCCATATTAAAGTGTGGTTTTCTTACTTAAATTTAATAATATTAATCTAATATGCCCATTGGTGTTCCAAAAGTACCTTACCGGATTCCTGGAGATGAAGAAGCGACTTGGGTTGACTTATACAATGTTATGTATCGAGAAAGGACACTTTTTTTAGGTCAAGAGATTCGTTGCGAGATCACGAATCATATTACAGGTCTCATGGTATATCTGAGTATAGAAGATGGAATTAGTGATATTTTTTTGTTTATAAACTCCCCAGGCGGGTGGCTAATCTCAGGAATGGCTATTTTTGATACGATGCAAACGGTGACACCAGATATATATACAATATGCCTCGGAATAGCCGCCTCCATGGCGTCCTTCATTCTGCTTGGAGGAGAACCCACCAAGCGTATAGCATTCCCTCACGCGAGGATTATGCTTCACCAACCTGCTAGTGCTTATTATCGGGCAAGGACACCAGAATTTTTACTAGAAGTAGAAGAGTTACACAAAGTTCGCGAAATGATCACAAGGGTTTATGCAGTAAGAACAGGCAAGCCTTTTTGGGTTGTATCCGAAGACATGGAAAGGGATGTTTTTATGTCAGCAGACGAAGCCAAAGCTTATGGACTTGTCGATATTGTAGGGGATGAAATGATTGACAAGCACTGCGATACTGATCCAGTGTGGTTTCCAGAAATGTTTAAGGATTGGTAGTGTCCGGATTTCTTGTAAAGTTATTTCACAGCTAAATTCGTGTTTTCCTCGATTTAATAGAAAATAGAAAGACTTCATGATGAGCAATCATCAGGTTAAGATGGATCTAAACCAATCCATTTTTTTCTATATACATACAACATGCCGACGGTTAAACAACTTATTAGAAACGCAAGACAGCCAATACGAAATGCTCGAAAAACGGCCGCGCTTAAAGGATGCCCTCAGCGTCGAGGAACATGTGCTAGGGTGTATGTGCGACTCGTTCAGATCATGACTTCAAACAAATATAAAAAAAATTGAAGTATCCATGATTAGTACCAATGAATAGGATATAGCTTCTCTATCCTAGATTTCTATGGTATATGGAATTTATGGTTTCCTTTGGTGCAAATCCAATTATCTAAATTGGAAATAAGAAGCAATTCTCCCATTGGTAGCAAATGGTTATCCATTAAGCGGAGGAAATAGTAATAAAAAGAAAAAGGCTTATGCTCCTTTATCTTAAAAGAACGGACTAACAGGGTCAGCTACTTAGCCAACTTTCATAATTAAATACCGTCACTGTATGGATAACTCTTATTGTGAAAAGAGCTATTTACTCTATAATGGATAGGTAGAGCCAAAGAATGTGGACTATACAAGTTCGCAATACCTTTTGATGAAAGAAAGGGCTCCGGTGTATAGAGAGGGCCTCACCGTTTAAAAGGGAACCATAGAAACGATGGAACCCACTATTTTTTTTAGTATTATTAGAATGAATTTGTTATTTCGTATAGAAATAACTGAACGGAGTGGAATAAAAAATCGTGGTTGGGAAGGTTACTATAGCAAAAGCCATTGGAATTAATATTTTATATATCGGAATAATTAGTTTTGTTATTAATGAGAAAAAGGGTGGCTAAAAGAAGAGAAATCATTAGTTATTCATTAAGGTTAATTTGATTCAATGACCAGAGTTCCGCGAGGATATATAGCCCGGAGACGACGAACAAAAATGCGTTCATTTGCCTCAAACTTTAGAGGGGCTCATTTAAGACTTAATCGAATGATTACCCAACAGGTAAAAAGAGCTTTTGTTTCCTCTCATCGAGATAGAGGTAGGCAAAAGAGGGATTTTCGTCGTTTGTGGATCACTCGGATAAACGCAGCAACGCGGGTATATAAAGTATTCGATAGTTATAGTAAATTAATACACAACCTGTACAAGAAGAAATTGATTCTTAATCGTAAAATGCTTGCACAAGTAGCTGTATCAAATCCAAATAATCTTTACACGATTTCCAATAAAATAAAGATCATCAATTAAAGGTATAAATAAAGTAATATACTGGAATAATAAAAGATGAATTCCCGGAGAGGGAACTCCGGGAAGATACAATAAATTAAGATTAAGTGGTAGGAATCAACGAGCTGGATTACTTTCTTTATAATATATATAGGTCTGGCCCTTTCGAATTCGAATAAAACATCAACAATCGGAACTTAAGTTCCGGTTGTTGTTTCTTAAATTTTGGTTGTTGTTTCTTAAGTTTCGATTGGAATTGTACTTTTGCGTTAATTGAGGAATATGTCTATTTTTTCTGGGTCTAGAACCTGTAATTATTGAAATTGACTGGGCTTGAAATTGCTTTTCGTTCTCATAGTTACGAAACGGTAAGAAAGATAAAATACGAGCCTGTTTTATAGCAAGAGTAATTAATCGTTGTTGTTTCAAGGTTAATCTATTTATTCGTCTCGATAATATTTTTCCTTGTTCACTAATAAATCTATTAATTAAACTCATGTTTCTATAATCAATTCGATCTCCCGGGCCAATCCGGGGACGCCTACGAAAAGGTTGTTTAGATTTACGAAAAGGTTGCTTGAATTTACGAAAAGTTTGCTTGGATTTACGAAAGGGTTGCTTGGATTTATTAAAAGTTTGCTTGGATTTACTAAAGGGTTGCTTAGATTTAAGAAAAGGTTGTTTAGATGTATACATGATTTATTCCTTATTTAAAATTTGAAAATTTGAAAATTCACTTCTTTATTTTATTAATTTAGGATCCAGAAGAAGTAGTTTTTCTTTGATCCATATCTTATTTGATTCATATTATAGTATATGAATACCCTCTATACATATGAAATAATATCTACCGGAAATCAGATGAGTTGATTTGTATTTTGTATTCTATACTATGTTTTCTTTATATATTAAATATGAAGTTCTTACTCTTTCTGTTGTTTGGAAAGATCAAACACACGATGTTCCTATTTCTTTATTTCGTGATGAGTCGTATGCTTGCGACAATAACGACAAAATTTTTTGAATTCTAATTGTCCGGGTGTATTGTGGCGATTCTTTTGAGTACTATATCTAGAAATCCCCGTCGATTCCTCATTGGCACCTTTTCGAACACAACTGATGCATTCCAAAATAACTCTGATTCTAACATCTTTTCCCTTGGCCATGAACCTCCTTTTCTTTTTGGATTGACTTAACTTAATTCTTCTACTTATTCTTTTATTCTTCTATTTTGAATCCGAAGAAGAAGAATAAAATTCATTAGAATAATTTTTTTTTATTCTTTAATTAAGTAATAAAAAATAGAGAAATAATTAAAGAATACAATCCTTGTCGAATTAGCAAAGATTTTGGTTCGAAATCCTTTCATTTAATTAGCCAGCCCCGCCTTTTCTATGCTCTGATTTCTGAGGCCTTATTTAGCTTGGGTACCCCTTTAAATTGAATTTCTATTTTCAAAAATGGGGTTTACCAAATTTTTAATGACTCTGAGGTTCAACCCAATCCATCTTTTCTTTCTTTTTCCTTCCGATACTAAAAAAAGATTGAAAAGGATCAAATTTTGTCATATCACGAAGAAATCTATCCCTCCCATAGCAATAACTAGAATTAAAAAAAAGGGAATGACAAAGCATCTGGGAATAAACGATTAATTTCTATCAATAAACCTGCTAAAGCACCAAACCATAGAGTACTTAGCACGGGTGCTACAGAGAGATATGTTTTTATATCCCGCATTGAAAATCCTCCTTCCTTGTTGGAATACATATATGATCATAAACTCTTGCCCAAGATTGTTATGCTATATATAAAATGAACCATATCGACGAAATTTTCCTATCCCTAAAAAAGAAAAAGATGACCCCTTCTTCCTATATATTACCAAGGAAAAGTAATCCTTCTTTTATAGGCGAAATTATATTGGATTTTATATGTATATAATTCCTTAATTATATGAGACCAAAAAGAAGAAATGACACGAGGGTTCTATATATAGATAGAGAAAGAAAGAAGAAGAAAATTATGATGTGGAAAAGAAGACAGGAATTGTGTACAATGGCATTGTACAACAATTTAATTTGGAAAAGGGATGTAGCGCAGCTTGGTAGCGCGTTTGTTTTGGGTACAAAATGTCACAGGTTCAAATCCTGTCATCCCTACCTATTACTTCTTTCTTCTTTATAGGCAGTAGCGACGAGATCAATTAAAGTAAAGTGGGTATAACTTGAATTTGTGGAGACTATACGTACGTGAGATACATTAGGAATAGAAAAAGATTTTCTTTTTGAATGAATGAAAGCGCTCTTAGTTCAGTTCGGTAGAACGCGGGTCTCCAAAACCCGATGTCGTAGGTTCAAATCCTACAGAGCGTGATTCCATCTATTTTATGTCGAAGCAGAGTAAAATAACTTAACAAAATTGAATTGTAACTCCAATTTCAATTTGACCTCCTCTCTGGTCTGGAGGAGGTCAATCAAAAAAAAAAAATGACTCAATCAAAGATCCAACTGATCCCCACGCCTGTATTGCAAATACGCAGTCACGAATAATCCCGCTAAAGTAATAGGAATTAGGCCTAAGACGATTCCAAATAGAAAAACTTCAATCATTTCGATTTGTTCGAGGGGATAAAAAAAGAGGTACGATCTATCCCTAAATAGTACTCTAAATTATCCACGAATCTCAATGACCAAGAAAAGAATTCCTAATTAGTCTGGAAAAGAGTCGTAGAATGCCAGGAATCCCAAAGAAAGATTTTTCTTTTCTGAATTATAATTATTCAGTCAATTCAAATAAGGCGTATCTTGTTCAAGCCAATAAATAGAGCTGGGGTTATAGTTAAAGCAGCCAGTAGAAAACCAAAATAACTAGTTAAAGTAAGCATGAAAGAGTTAAATTCCATTTATTTTTTTTTACTACACTACATATGTTGGTAAAGCATTTACCTAAGTTATGGAAAATTCATAATTCATCAGTTATTTTAGATAATACTAAAAAACAAGATAGAGTAAGATACAGAAGTGTAAAAGAAAGTGGATTCATCAGATGATACATGAGTCCCTAATTCCGAATCAAGAGATTTGTTGTGGAATTTGTCAATTGAGTAAAGTAATAATATTAAGAACTAGATCATCTAACCCCATTGAATGAAAAAAAGAAATTCAATTTTCAGGGAAATTTTTGAATAAGAGATAAATAAACAATTGAATTTGAAAAAAAAAACTTCTTTCTATTTTGGATAATTTCTTTTTCAATAGGACCCTCTTTTTGGAGTGAACGATCGAATATTCCCCTATTCCTTCTTATTTTAACTGATTGTATTCCATATGGAATAAGAGGAGAACAAAAGCATTCCACGACCTGCCAAGGGGCTGTTAAAAAAAAAAAAAAAAGAAAGCTCTTCCTTGAATTTACTTTATTTTTATTCCTTTTTCGAACTCCAACCAAAGTAGATTCGAAGACGAGTCACTTCAATTATCCTTTTAAGTTCTATTCTATCTTCTGTCTTTCCCTATTTCATCTCGTAAAGTTCCGCGCTCGCAGTTTGGTCAAGAAAGTTAGACCTAATCCAACAAACAATACAAGGATGAATTACGAATTATGAAAGGATAGATTTCACATATACTTGTCCTTGTATTGTGTCAGTATGAGAATATCCTTCCTAAATTATTTATCCAAACCTATTGATCATTAACTTAGATTTTCCCAAGATTTTGGCTGCTATTCCGAATTACTCTATTATTCCGAAGCCAATGAAAAGTAAGTAGAACCTACAAAAATGGGGTTTTCTATTGATGCCTTGAATAACATATAGCTTACCTATAGACAAAAAAAAAATAAAAAAGTAATTATGTTTCGGAACCAGGCAAAACCAGATTGCTGTGCCATAGGAAGGATAGCTATACTAATTCGGTATACTCAAAATACACCTTTGGTACAAAATTGACAATCTCACAAGGATGAAATATCAGTAATTTTCTATTTACTGGTCGATCCCATCTTTTACGGAATCAATTCCTTTTTTGAATGTACAAAAATTTTGGGAGTTCAGCATGTCTGGAAGCACGGGAGAACGTTCTTTTGCTGATATTATTACCAGTATTCGATACTGGGTTATTCATAGCATTACTATACCTTCCCTATTCATTGCGGGTTGGTTATTTGTCAGTACGGGTTTAGCTTATGACGTGTTTGGAAGTCCTAGGCCAAACGAGTATTTCACGGAAAGCCGACAAGGAATTCCGTTAATAACCGACCGTTTTGATTCTTTAGAACAACTCGATGAATTTAGTAGATCCTTTTAGGAGGCCCTCAATGACCATAGATCGAACCTATCCTATTTTTACAGTGCGATGGCTGGCTATTCACGGACTAGCTGTACCTACTGTTTTTTTCTTGGGATCAATATCAGCAATGCAGTTCATCCAACGATAAAACAAATTCCAACTATAGAACTATGACACAATCAAACCCGAATGAACAAAATGTTGAATTGAATCGTACCAGTCTATACTGGGGTTTATTACTCATTTTTGTACTTGCTGTTTTATTTTCCAATTACTTCTTCAATTGAGAGAAAGAAAGAGACTAATAAGAATTCTCTTATCCCATTTGGAAGGATACCATCCTTATAACTACCCATGACTGTTTTTGTCTCTAGCATGACCAATTGATAAAATGTGGAGGAAAGTAGGGGAAATGGCCGATACTACTGGAAGAATTCCTCTTTGGCTGATAGGTACTGTAGCTGGTATTGCTGTGATTGGTTTAGTAGGTGTTTTCTTTTATGGTTCATATTCTGGATTGGGTTCATCTCTATAGTAATCGGAGGGACCAGATTGTAAACATGAAAAAGTAGGAGCTTAGCGGGTCCTTACCCCCCTTTATCTGATTAGAGCGGAAAGGACCCGCGGAATTTTTATTTTACTCTTATAACGCGAATTGAATCTATTCGATTCACTCTTATGAAGCAACAAGAAAAAGAGATCACTCGAGGATCCAATATCTTATTCCACGAAGGAAGTATCCTGAAAATCCTTGATTTAGTTTCGAGTAATAAACTAATAAAACCTTAATCAAAACTATTCAACTAGCCTAAAAATAAAAAAACCTTCAATGGAAGAGTTTACTTTTTTTTTGCAAAATTTCTGTAAATTTGAAGTTGAACTTAATTAAACAAGCCAAGCAATTTGCTCACAATCACAAGAAATTTTTCCCCCGCCATATTTTCTTCCCCTCTGTTTGTCCACTACCTCGGCTAAACCTAAGCAAAAGAAAAAGAGGTCCAAGAGACAGACCCGAATAAAGAAGAAATAGTAATCTTTGACGAATTAGGAAGAAAAAGGATTCTTATTTTGATACAAGAAGAATCGGCACAAGAAAAAGGCTTTTTCTTGTGCCGAATAGACGATTAAGAAGACCTGCAATCCCTCCGAAAAAGAAGAAATTTTAATTTGATTGTTCTCGCCTTTGCCTTGGATTCTCTTCTTTTGCATGGGATATAAATAAGGAATTCCAGACATCTCATAAACAAAAAGCAGTCTAAACAAAAAAAGGATTTCCAAAATAGATCATAGATAATTCTAGCAATTGCCAATAAATCGAGGCTTTTTACCAACTTGATGGTAAGAAATCCCGGGACCTAGAAATTCATTTCGTACAATTGAACCTTTTCAAACTGTTTCTTTTTGAGAACCAAAAAAACTTGTGCCAAAATAACGGATGCGAAGAAGAACAAAAGGCCTTGGACACGTAATGGATCCTGAAGCACGATTTCTGCGTCCCCCTGACCAAAACCTCCCACATTAGGATTGCTTGTTAATGGTTGATCAAGCTTGATGGATTCCCCCTCTGAAACAAGAAGTTCTGGTCCGGGAGGTATAATATCAATCACTTGGCGTCCATCTGATGCATCAACTATGGATATTTCATACCCCCCCTTTTCTTTACGTAGTATTTTTCTTACTATACCTGTTGACGTAGCATTATAGACTGTATTGTTACTCTTGCTACCATCAGGATAGATCTGTCCTCTTCCTCGGTTTCCCCCTACATATATGGGATATTTTAAGAAATGAGCATCTTTCTTCGTAGCAGGATCAGGGGAAAGAATGGGAAAGACAATTTCACTATATTTCTTACCGGGAACAGGGCCTATCACAAGAATGTTTTTTTTATCGGGACGATAACTCTGAAAAGCAAGATTTCCTATCTTTTCTTTTAACTCAGGGGAAATACGATCGGGCGGCGCTAATTCGAATCCCTCGGGCAAAATAAGAACAGCACCTACATTCAACCCTCCCTTTTTTCCATTAGCAAGAACTTGTTTCAATTGCATATCATAAGGAATTCGAAGAACTGCTTCAAATACAGTATCGGGAAGCACAGCTTGGGGAACTTCAATATCGACGGGCTTGCTAGCTAAATGGCAATTGGCACATACAATTCGTCCAGTTGCTTCTCGTGGGTTTTCATAACCCTGCTGCGCAAAAATGGGATATGCATTTGAAATAGATGTCCGAGTTATTACGTATATCATGATCGATACAGAAATCGATCGAGTTATCTGTTCCTTTACCCAAGAAAAAGTATTTCTATTTTCCATGTCCAATCGCAGATCCCAGAATTTCTACAATAAATTAGATAGGTAGCTAAGCTAATCTAGTTCCCTATACACGAATCTGTTGTCATTCTACTGCAACAGTTGTACTGCAATGATGAATACCTTAAAGTAGGTATAAATAGAAAGAATTTTGCTAAAATGGAAAAGGGCTTTCTTTCTAAAAAAAGATGCTTGCTAATTTGATTAATATTAATATCGGGAGATCAAATGAATTTATGCTTCACTAATTGAATGATAAATGACTACAAGCGAAGGAGATAGACGATTTAAACAAAAAAAGACCCAAAATTTCAAACATGTATCTAGAATTACTGGAAAACTACAAACAAAAATAGTGAAAATAAGCTCGTTAGGAGCCCATCCAAAATCGTTGTAGACCCAACGAATTACTAGTTCCCAACCACGGGTGGAGTGAAATCCAACAAAAAAATCAGTAACTAAAAGAATAAAAAAAGCTTTTATTGAGTCATTTAAATTATAGAAGAATTCCTGAACCCAAGAATTCAAAATGACAAGTTCCTCTTTACCCAGAAAAAAAGAACCACTTAGAATAGCCAAACAGATTATATTTGTCGAGAAATGCAAAATGGTATGGAGATGATCCTCATTATTTATTTTGACCCATTGTATTATTTCCTTGTGTATTCCTGTAGGAGGTTTTTGTACATGTGTCTTTAGTTTCCCTTTTATCATCTCGTCCAAGAGAGAAAGTTCTTCTAATTCTATGAATCTTTCTAGAATCCTTTTCTCTTGAATATCAGTTAAGAGAGTTTCGGATTGCCTGGTATTCCACCAATTCTTAATCCAAAGTTCCAGACATTTGTTAAATGAGGAAGAGACCCCCCAAGGCAAAAGTACGATAAATACAAGATATAGTAAAGAAGGCAATGCTTTCTTTTTTTTCATTTTTGATCTGTAAATGGAGTTGTTAATGAATATGCTTCATTCGCTGACTCTATTCCATTCCCTGACTCTATATGATGATATTTCTATTTCATGATATTTCTATTTCTTTGAAGCAAAAACTCTATAGGTTTGATACCCTGTATCTATTCTTCTTTTTTGTATATTAGTTATTAGTGGAATTTCAGTGCATTGGGTTCTTTCTTAGATCTAGATGGAATGAAATAGTGAAATAGAATAAAAAAAAAGCCCTTTCGGATGAAAAAGGAAGAATAGTATGCGATATATCTAACTTGGATAAAAAAAAATTAAAAGCAAATTTCTCTTATCCTCGTTTGTTCCTTCCTTTAGATAAATACTTAAAAATCCCCTTACAATAACAAATCCAATTTAGAAGGGACTTCCTCCCTGTGTTGAGAAAACTTTTCTTCTTCCAATTCTTCTTTTCTTCATTCAACTCAGTTCAAAAAAGATACCTCAAAATACTTCAATTGGTACGCGCAAGAAATAGGCCAATTCGGCAGCTTTTTGTTCAATTTCTCGTGGAGTAAAAAATTTATCATCAGTACGAGTCAAGGGAATGATCCCCTGGCCCCGGATTTCCATATAAAGAATACGACGAGGATAAAGACCCTCTTTAACCTGAATTCTAATTGATTGGATATCCCGCATAAGGAATCGAAGGAAGACGCGACGTTTTATTCCAGGGAATCCCCAACGAAAAATGCACACTATTCCCTCTTTTCTATCGAATCGGTCATAACCACTACCTACATTCCACAAAATAGTACACCACAAGTAGGAGCTAATGAATAGGCCTGCGATTCCGTAGAGAAGACATCACGACCCCCTGCGGAAAAAAAAGAATTTCTTGAGATGGAAGTATAGATATAATATTCTTACCAAGATAACTGGAAATCCCAACCGATAAGAATCCTAGTGAACCTAGAAAAAGAATACAGGCCCAGAAAAAATTACCCCTTTTTCGAGAACCTTTTAGAAGTTCTACCCATATGTGTTCTGATCGCCAATTCATATTAGATATACTAAATCCAGCAGCGGTCGATTGAAATTGAGAGAATAAGCTAAATAATTTTGACTTTACTTTTTTTGATTCTGAAATCGCCTTCAGCAACTAGTACTCCTGTGAAATAATAGGTTAGATACATTGACTTTCTATTCAAAAAATATTCGTTGATTCAATTAAAATAAATAAAATAAAACTCGCTATACCTGGCTCTGCATATTCATGCATTTATGCTCGTAGCCTATATCCGCATCCATAACCGTTTTTCATTTGTGTGTAGAAAGTGTGTGTAGAAAAAGCCACATACCCTACCATATTATATTACTTACACTAAAAAATACTAGACAATCTTATTTTTTTGCACATAAAGAAATAAAGAAGTCATTGCAATTGCCGGAAATACTAAGCCTACTAAAGGCACGAAAATAGAAGGTAAGTTTAAATCCGTCATGGAATAGGTGTCTCAATTCAAATTTACTATTTCTATCTAGTCGAAAAATATCTTAAGATTCTTATGATATAATTAAGTATATCTATTATAAGGAATATTGACTATTGTATTGTATTTTTTATTTTTAGTTTGAAAAATATTCTGTAAAAAAAATGAAAGGATAATAAGAAAATTCCAAAAAAGGAGAACTAATTAAAAAGATTTTATTTTGATTTTCCCATCCTCATGGCCTTTCTATCTTTCTAATCTAATTTGAAATTGGATTCAAAAGAAAGCGGTTAGAATTTACTTCCTGCATACATACTTCTCTAGAAGCGCATACAATAATGCGTGGTAAAGGCGGAAAAATAGTATATTCAATCAAAATCAAAGGGCAAATTATCTTACCTACTATAGATCCCCTACTACCCTCTTAGACTTTAAAAGGCGATATACCACCCAAAGAAAGGGTATGAAAATGCCGGGTGGAGTTAGCTTTTCGACGAAGACCTGTCCCGTGCAGCGAAGCCCTGTTAGTAAGACCCCCCGCAATAATGGATTATAGAAGAATATTATTCCAAATACTCCTCTGGACGCATATAGTAGCATTGCGATTCCGAATCTTTTTTATTTATGAATATGAACAGAAAAAATTCATTGTATCGTTGGGTCGGAGCGGAGGTTTGGTCCAGAAAAATTAGAAACAAAACGTCTACTCTACCGCATTGAAGTCTATAGCGCTGTATTTCCACGAAAGTATAATTCTTACCATCAGGATACGATCCTTTCTTTTGAACTAAACGTCTCTACGATGGGTCCAGGTTCTATGTCCAATCCCAAATCAAGGATTTCTCGCTCTTGATCGGAGTCATAAACTAAAAAAAAACTACCTTTTTATCCTTTTTCTCAAGGTTATAGAAAACTTCCTTATCTAGTTCTAGCATTTTGAAAAAAAAAAAATGCTTCTTTTTTTACACACAGTTCGAGTCACTTGTTGACTCACGATTACGCCTGTTAAAAGTTTCAAACGTCCTCTTTTTTGAAATTGAAAGAGAGTCCTATAAAAAGGTCTAACTTCCAAACTATGTCTTTTTTCATTCATTCTCCTTTAGTTTTTTTCTCTATCTAGAAGTGGAATAGAATAACCCGGTTGAAGGGTAATGATCATACGTCTGTAATGCATTGTATGGCCCAGAATAGGTCCTATTCTTCTACCTTTTCCAGGTAGTCGATGGCTATTCACAGCTACCACCTTAACACCAAAGAAGAGTTCGACCCAATGCTTTATTTCTGTCTTAGTGAATCCCGATTCGACATTAAAAGTATATTGATTCTTTCCCAATAAACGAAGACTTTTTTCTGTAAATACTGCGTATTTGATTCCATTATCATTATCATATGATAATACTATATTTTATTATTTTATTATTTTATTTGTATTTCTTTATTGTATTATACCTTAATATATATATTCTAGATATATAGAATAGACGAATCTCAATTTGTCAAGTCTCATGATCATATCATGATCTATTTTTATTCGGCTCAATCTTTTTTTTCTAAAAAAGATTGAGCCGAGTTTAATTGCAATCAATTAGAAGAATAAAGAAGAATTACTGCATTTCATAACTGATTTTTTTCTCTTTTTATTTCGTTTCTTTTTTATTTATACCTTCTTTATCTTTAGTTTTATCTAGTTAATCAATAGTATCTACCGGCTCGAACTCGAATTTGATCGCCTTCCATACTTCACAAGCTGCGGCTAGTTCAGGACTCCATTTGCAAGCTGCTCGGATAATTTCATTACCTTCGCGAGCAAGATCGCGCCCTTCGTTACGAGCTTGTACACAGGCTTCTAAAGCCACTCGATTAGCTGCTGCACCAGGTGCATTTCCCCAAGGATGTCCTAAAGTTCCTCCACCAAATTGTAATACAGAATCGTCCCCAAAGATTTCGGTCAGAGCTGGCATATGCCAAACATGAATACCACCTGAAGCTACCGGTATAACACCTGGCATGGATACCCAGTCCTGAGTGAAAAAGATACCGCGAGCACGATCTTTTTCAATAAAATCATCGCGCAATAAATCAACAAAACCTAAAGTCATTTCGCGTTCCCCTTCTAACTTACCTACTACTGTACCGGAGTGGATATGATCTCCCCCAGACATACGCAATGCTTTAGCTAATACACGGAAATGCATACCATGATTTTTCTGTCTATCAATAACTGCATGCATTGCACGGTGAATGTGAAGAAGTAGGCCATTGTCGCGGCAATAATGAGCCAAAGTAGTATTTGCGGTGAATCCCCCAGTTAAGTAGTCATGCATTACAATAGGAACCCCTAATTCTCTTGCAAATACAGCTCTCTTAATCATTTCTTCACATGTACCCGCAGTCGCATTCAAGTAATGCCCCTTGATTTCACCGGTTTCGGCCTGTGATTTATAAATAGCTTCGGCACAAAAGACAAAACGGTCTCTCCAGCGCATAAATGGTTGTGAGTTTACGTTTTCATCATCTTTGGTAAAATCAAGTCCACCACGTAGACACTCATAACACGCTCTACCATAATTTTTTGCGGATAATCCCAATTTTGGTTTAATAGTACATCCCAATAAAGGACGACCGTACTTGTTCAACTTATCTCTTTCAACTTGGATACCATGAGGCGGGCCTTGGAAAGTTTTTGAATAAGTAGGGGGAATTCGTAGATCCTCCAAACGTAGAGCACGTAGGGCTTTGAAACCAAATACGTTACCTACAATGGAAGTAAACATGTTAGTAACGGAACCCTCTTCAAATAGGTCTAATGGATAAGCTACATAACAGATCCATTGGTTGTCTTCCCCAGCAACAGGCTCGATGTGATAGCATCGTCCTTTGTAACGATCAAGACTGGTAAGTCCATCAGTCCAAACAGTTGTCCATGTACCAGTAGAAGATTCGGCAGCTACTGCAGCCCCTGCTTCTTCGGGCGGAACCCCAGGCTGAGGACTTACTCGGAATGCTGCCAAGATATCAGTATCCTTAGTTTCATACTCTGGGGTGTAGTAAGTCAATTTATAATCTTTAACACCAGCTTGAAATCCAACACCTGCTTTAGTTTCTGTTTGTGGTGACATAAGTCCCTCCCTATAACTCTTGAATTAAGAATTCTCACAATAACAGGGTCTACTCGATGTTAATTAGGCGTAAATGAAACTTTAGCAAAAATCTCGTAAAACAAAAAGGATATTCAATTAATATAATATCAACTCATTAAAGAAAATTGAGGGCATGCTTAGGTTAATGAATATGTTTCATTCATATATAATGCGTACACCCTGTGTATGTTCTATCCTATAGGAATTCCAATATAGGAATTCGATAGGAATTGAGTTGTTGTTATGGTAAGTTAACACGGTTCGTTATTAAACCATGGATTTGATTTACCAAATCCATAATTATTGTATACTCTTTGATAGATATAGCGCAACCCAAATTAATTCCTAATCCTTATTTTACAAGTTCTTAATAGTTCTCTTTTCTTATTTTGAATGCAAATACCTAACTAAATACTAATAAAATTCTTTGTTGACAGCAATCTATGCTTCACAGTAGTATATATTTTGTATATCGAAGTCCTAGATAGGAAAGTAGAGTAGGCACAGATCCTCCACAAAAGGCAAAATGTATATGAAAAAAAAGATTGATTGAACTTTCCAATGGACTCATTCCATGAGTAAACGATTGAATGGGATTCGCTTGGGCAACGAAATCAAGTCCTGGTCCCCTTTTCTCTCTTATTGAATTAACTAATTCATTTCCTTTTTACTTTTGGATTTTTTTTGATTTGATTTGGCATTATTCAACAATAAAAAAAGAAAAATTTCGACAAATTCCTTTTTTTTAATTATGTGATAATTATGAGAACCAATCCTACTACTTCTCCTCCCGGGGTTTCCACAATTGAAGAAAAAAGTACAGGTCGTATCGATCAAATTATTGGACCCGTGCTGGATGTCACTTTTCCCCCAGGCAAGTTACCTTATATTTATAACGCTTTGGTAGTCCAGAGTAGAGACACTGCCGATAAGCAAATTAATGTGACTTGTGAGGTACAACAATTATTAGGAAATAATCGAGTTAGAGCTGTAGCTATGAGTGCTACGGACGGGTTGATGAGAGGAATGGAAGTGATTGACACGGGAGCTCCTCTCAGTGTTCCGGTCGGTGGAGCTACTCTCGGACGAATTTTCAACGTTCTTGGGGAGCCTGTTGACAATTTGGGTCCTGTAGATAGTAGTGCAACGTTCCCTATTCATAGATCTGCGCCTGCCTTTATCGAGTTAGATACGAAATTATCCATCTTTGAAACAGGTATTAAGGTCGTCGATCTTTTAGCTCCTTATCGACGTGGAGGAAAAATAGGACTATTTGGGGGGGCTGGAGTAGGTAAAACAGTACTGATCATGGAATTAATCAATAACATTGCTAAAGCTCATGGGGGCGTATCCGTATTCGGTGGAGTAGGGGAACGGACTCGTGAAGGAAATGATCTTTATATGGAAATGAAGGAATCCGGAGTAATTAATGAAAAAAATATTGAGGAATCAAAGGTAGCTCTAGTCTATGGCCAAATGAATGAACCACCGGGAGCTCGTATGAGAGTTGGTTTAACTGCCCTAACTATGGCGGAATATTTCCGAGATGTTAATAAGCAAGACGTGCTTTTATTTATCGATAATATCTTTCGTTTTGTTCAAGCAGGATCAGAGGTATCCGCTTTATTAGGGAGAATGCCCTCCGCAGTGGGTTATCAACCTACTCTTAGTACAGAAATGGGTTCTTTGCAAGAAAGAATTGCTTCTACTAAAAAGGGATCTATAACTTCGATTCAAGCAGTTTATGTACCTGCAGACGATTTGACCGACCCTGCCCCTGCCACAACATTTGCACATTTGGATGCTACTACCGTACTTTCCAGAGGATTAGCTTCCAAGGGTATTTATCCAGCAGTAGATCCTTTAGATTCAACCTCGACTATGTTACAGCCTCGGATCGTTGGCAACGAACATTATGAAACTGCGCAAAGAGTTAAGGAAACTTTACAACGTTACAAAGAACTTCAGGACATTATCGCAATTCTTGGCTTGGATGAATTATCGGAAGAGGATCGTTTAACTGTAGCAAGAGCAAGAAAAATTGAGCGTTTCTTATCACAACCGTTCTTTGTGGCAGAAGTTTTTACTGGTTCTCCAGGAAAGTATGTTGCTCTTGCGGAAACTATTAGGGGATTTCAACTAATCCTTTCCGGAGAATTAGACGGCCTACCTGAACAGGCTTTTTATTTGGTGGGTAACATCGATGAAGCTAGCACGAAAGCTATAACCTTAGAAGAGGAGAACAAATCGAAGAAATGAAATTAAATCTTTATGTACTGACTCCTAAGCGAATTATTTGGGATTGTGAAGTGAAAGAAATCATTTTATCCACTAATAGTGGCCAAATTGGCGTATTACCAAACCACGCCCCCATTAACACAGCAGTAGATATGGGTCCTTTGAGAATACGCCTCCTCAACGACCAATGGTTAACAGCGATTCTGTGGAGCGGTTTTGCGAGAATAGTTAATAATGAGATCATCATTTTAGGAAATGATGCGGAACTGGGTAGTGATATTGATCCGGAAGAAGCTCAAAAGGCACTTGAAATAGCCGAAGCTAACTTGAGTAAAGCTGAGGGTACGAAAGATTTGGTTGAAGCGAAGCTCGCTCTCAGACGAGCTAGGATACGAATCGAGGCTGTCAATTGGATTCCCCCATCCAATTGAAGACAATCCAGTGGTTTATAGTTGATACAAAGAAAAAGGGAAGAGGGGTAGAAAAAGTTATTAGATAGCGAAGCGAAGTAAGTCCAATGCTATCTAGTAATTTTTCTACCTACTTACCTACTATTGGATTTGAACCAATGACTCCCGCCGTATGAAAGCAATACTCTAACCACTGAGTTAAGTAGGCAATTTATCACCACAAAGGAAGACCCATTACTTCGATCGATTATATATTGAATCCCTTTTCTAAGCAATACCGCTCTGTTATTGGTCTGTTATATACTAAATACTAAACTAAATACTAAACAGATACAGATCAAAGGGGTATCCTCTGGCATTAGAAAATATTCATCTTGACAAGAAATTATCTATATGTTAAGATATCTCTGATAAGGGCTATAGCTCAGTTCGGTAGAGCAACTCGTTTACACGTGCGCCAATGCTTTTCAAAGGAGCTTATTATGCAATGAACATAATCGATCTTATTGCAAAATCAATGTCTTACTTCATAGATTCGAGAGAATAGGAGAACAGTAGCCTGACAAACAGTCGGTTCAGTCCGATTCAGGTGCCAATTCAGGTGCCTAATCAAATAGAACCCTTATGGATTTGCTAGTTGATAAGGTAAATATCCAGCCCACTAAATGCTAGGCGTAATGAGGATAAGGGCCTCCAAAAAACTTCTTTTCGTTCTATGAACTTTAAGGTGTATGAAGTCTCATAGTTAACTCTTGCAGTGGAACGATAGAGACTCCATTTCACTTAGGTTGATTTAATTTAGACCGGAGGCAGACCTAAGTCAAGGTAATCCTCCTTTGAAACACTTTGGTATTGCTCCTAGATAGATCATAATACAAAAAATCAATCAGAGCACAGGGAGCCATCTCATTATCTTTCCGTAAAGAAAAACTATGGTGGACTAACTGATCTTTAAATCAGTTTATGAAAGAGCCCAATGCAAAAAAATGCATGTTGGGTCTTTGAAACAGTTCAAATCATTTCGATAATAATCCGTTTGATCTGTTTTACCGAGAAGGTCTACGGTTCGAATCCGTATAGCCCTAATATGCCCTTTTTTAGATTTTAGGATCTCTATCCTATGTTTTCTTTAGTTTAGTATAGTTTTCATTTTCTCATTAGTATTTGTTTATAGACTGGATAGGCGCCTGCGACATAGAATAGAGATAAAAGCATTACCAAAGGCTCATTCATCGAAAATCAAAATCATACAGACAGGAAAAGAAAAACGAATTTCTATCAAATCAATAGAAGAAAGGATCCTTTCCCTGATTTGAATCCCGTCCTCCTTCAAATAGGATATCTCTAGACTTCCCTATAATAACTGCAATGATTTTATCCATTTTGCGAATTCCTACTTTGTTTTAAGTATATTTATTACTTTGTTTATAGATACATTATGTAAATTGATCAACTTTAAATAGAAAAAATAAAGTAAAGAGTAAATAAGAAAACAGAATATTCTGTCTCATAGTTCTGAAATAGAGTTCTTTATTTTTATTTTATAGTATTACTTCTCATTAATTATACTGCATAGATTAGTCCTACTATCTTAATTAGGTTCTAATTTAGTAGTATTCTCATTTTTATTTAATAGTCTCTTATTATTTTATTATTAAATATTAAATAAAGGATAGAGCTATTCTTTTTTCTAGAGATTCTAGAGAAAGCGAGACAAAGTGAAACGAGAAAGTTTTCTTTATATAAGAATTAGATCTACATACACCATATCTAAATAGAATGGAAATCCAAAAGAAAGGGAGTTGGGATTCCATTGGATGAATCTTTAAAGAAGATGCAGCACAGAGGAAACAAAGGCTAAACTTAAACTAAGCGCTTTTGTTTGAACAAAAAAGATTCTTGTTTCACCGAGGAAAAGAGAGAAGTTCTGGATAAATTGACAATGCTGAATTGAATTGACTAATTTAAGTTCCGCCTATTCCACATTAATGGGAGTACATTATGTTTCTGCTTCACGAATATGATATTTTTTGGACATTTCTAATAATAGCAAGCCTTATTCCTATTTTGGCATTTTCGATTTCAGGACTTTTAGCCCCGGTTAGTGAAGGACCAGAGAAGCTTTCTAGTTATGAATCGGGTATAGAACCCATGGGAGGGGCTTGGGTACAATTCCGAATACGCTATTATATGTTTGCGCTCGTTTTTGTTGTTTTTGATGTGGAAACCGTCTTTCTATACCCTTGGGCAATGAGTTTCGACGTATTGGGTGTATCCGTTTTTATCGAAGCTTTGATTTTCGTGCTTATCTTAGTTGTTGGTTTAGTTTATGCATGGCGAAAAGGAGCCTTGGAATGGTCTTAACTGAATATTTAGACAAAAAAAAAGAAGGAAAAGATTCTATTGAGACAGTTATGAATTTGATTGAGTTTCCCTTACTTGACCAAACAAGTTCCAATTCTGTTATTTCAACTACACCAAATGATCTTTCGAATTGGTCAAGACTCTCCAGTTTATGGCCCCTTCTATACGGTACCAGTTGTTGTTTCATTGAATTTGCTTCATTAATAGGCTCACGATTCGACTTTGATCGTTATGGATTGGTACCAAGATCAAGTCCTAGGCAAGCAGACCTAATTTTAACAGCCGGTACGGTAACAATGAAAATGGCTCCCTCTTTAGTGAGATTATACGAGCAAATGCCTGAACCAAAATACGTCATTGCTATGGGAGCCTGTACTATTACAGGGGGAATGTTCAGTACGGATTCCTATAGTACTGTTCGGGGAGTTGATAAGTTAATTCCTGTGGATGTCTACTTGCCGGGCTGCCCACCTAAACCGGAGGCAGTTATAGATGCCCTAACAAAACTTCGTAAGAAGATATCGCGAGAAATAGTTGAGGATCAAACTCTATCTCAAAATAAAAATAGATGTTTTACTACCAGTCACAAGCTTTATGTTAGGCGCAGTACTCATACAGGAACTTATGAGCAAGAATTGCTCTATCAATCACCATCTACATTAGATATATCTTCTGAAACTTTTTTCAAATCCAAAAGTTCAGTACCTTCCTACAAATTAGTGAATTAGGAGAGGGGCTCTTTTGTGTAGAAAAATAAAAAGCAGGGCAATCTTTCAAACTTGCATCCGAAATGTGAAATATTTATACAAAGAGGGAGAGATGAAGACAATGCAGCAGGGTTGGTTATCTAATTGGCTAGTCAAACATGAGGTGGTTCATAGATCTTTGGGCTTTGATCACCGAGGAATAGAGACTTTACAAATAAAAGCAGGGGATTGGGATTCCATTGCTGTCATTTTATATGTATATGGTTACAATTATTTACGCTCCCAATGTGCTTATGATGTAGCACCCGGTGGATCTTTAGCTAGCGTGTATCATCTTACGAGAATACAATATGGTATAGATAATCCAGAAGAAGTCTGCATAAAAGTCTTTGCCCAAAAGGATAATCCTAGAATTCCGTCTGTCTTCTGGATTTGGAGAAGTGCCGATTTTCAAGAACGCGAATCTTATGATATGGTGGGAATCTCTTATGATAATCATCCGCGCCTTAAACGTATCCTAATGCCTGAAAGTTGGATAGGCTGGCCCTTACGTAAGGATTATATAACCCCCAATTTTTATGAAATACAAGATGCTCATTGAATGATAAGAAATTCATGCTCACTTATACAACACAACTCCAGATTTTATTCAAGTCAAGGAATATTTTTAGGTTCTTTTCCTAGATGAAACGGAATACCTATTTATAATTAATTCCTAATTATACAAAAGCATTCCAGATAGACTGAGCAAAAAAAGGGTTTCATTTGGATTCCCCTATTTTGAAAATCGCATATTAATTTCCTTCATATGAACAGAAAAATAGGATGACTCAAAGAAGTTCTCTACCAGGAACTTTGTACCGCGCACATTACTTAGCACAACTAGGAAAATAAGATAAGATAAAGATAAGCAAGACTAAAAAAATATTCGTCGGAATAGCGGAATACAAAATTAAGAAACGCAAAAAAATAAAGGGGAATCTCACCCCCTTCTTTATCATAAAGAAAAGATATATTTTAAAACTTCTTTAAAAAGAAAAAGAAGTGCCTCTATATTTATATTATAGATTTATCCACTTAGATGAATAAATATTATTAATGAATATGTATCACAATCCATCTCGAGGTATTTGGATCAATACCTATTCGGTGGATCTTTTTTTTTTTTTTCTCTGCCAGGAACCAGATTTGAACTGGTGACACGAGGATTTTCAGTCCTCTGCTCTACCAACTGAGCTATCCTGACCTTTTCTTGTGCATCATCCTAGTAGAGTATTTGTATCTATGTCAATTAAAAGGACTAAAAATTAATTAAAGTATTTCAAATTTTAAATTTGAAAATGGGGGGGGTAGTCCTATGCATTGTGCATGGTTTACTTAAATAAAACTTAAAAATAGAGTGAATAACCAAGATTTCTTGCCGATACTCTAATAAAAAAGAAATCTATTCAATGAATAGGATAAGATCCATTGAGTTCTCTTCGCATTCCTTTGTGAAAGAGTAGAATGAGAAAGCTAATGAATCTTAAACCCATTGCATTGATAAAAAGAAAAAAAAGTGCATTGATAAAAAGAAAAAAAAAAAGAGGATAAATAATAATAATATAGTATAGTTAGGGAATAAAAGAGGATTTGGGGATAGAGGGACTTGAACCCTCACAACTTATAAAGTCGACGGATTTTCCTTTTACTAGAAATTTCATTGTTGTCAGTATTGACATGTAGAATGGGACTCTCTCTTTGTCCTCGTCCGATTAATCCACTTTTTTAAAGATCTCGAAAACTTTGAATTTTAATTGAAGAATTTGATTATTCAATATTCGATTGGAGTGGATTCACAATAATGAAAAAAAAAAATTATGATATGAGTTTTTTATTTCATAATCATTATCATTTCTAATTTCATTTTTAAAAAAGATAAAGAACCTATATTATAATTAGAATATAATATGAGTTCTGTGATTAATCGTTTGCTATGTCAGTATCTATACGTGTTTATTAAATGTATAAGGTATAAAACCCCTCTTTCTCTAATTTAGAACTAGAAGGAATTCCACTAACAACACAACGTAATTAACTCGATTCGTTAGAACAGCTTCCATTGAGTCTCTGCACCTATCCTTTTCCTTTGTATTCTAGTTCGAGAACCCCTTGTTTTCTCAAAACACGGATTTGGCTCAGGATTGCCCTTTTTTAATTCCAGGGTTTCTCTGAATTTGGAAGTTACCACTTAGCAGGTTTCCATACCAAGGCTCAATACAATCAAGTCCGTAGCGTCTACCGATTTCGCCATATCCCCATTTCCCTCTTCTTTGAGACCAGGATTCCTTGTGTAATTTCATCCATCTCTTAGTTTTTTTTTTGAATCATTGAGTTCATCACTCAACGTAGTCTAGCAGTTCAGTTCGACTCTATTTGAGAGACCTCGCTTGCTTATTGCAATTCAGAATTGAATTGATTCTATCCTTGATGTATTTGCAATTCAATCCGAATCAATATATCCAAAAGTTTTTATCTCCCCCACCTCCCGTCTTACTTTTTTATAGTATTCAAAATTATACTATAACGCTTGATATTTATTCTTTTTTTCTAATCAGAATTAGCAATTTTATTTACTCTGACTCTATGTTCCCCTTAGTGAAATATTAATCCTCAAATTATTAACAAATAATAAAGTCTATAATGATCGAATGAAAATACCAATAAATTCTATAATTTTATTTTTTAATATCCTATAGTTAAGCATATCAAGCTAACTTTATCTTTAAGAAGTTTTAGTATTTTTTTATTTTTATAAGTATAACTTCAAATTTAGAACTAGTTAATAGCTAAGATTAATAACTAATATCTGAGATTTTACGGATTTCCTATACTATACCTATTTCTATTTGTTACACTATTTCCGTTATGTAAGCCCACTTAGCTCAGAGGTTAGAGCATCGCATTTGTAATGCGAGGGTCATCGGTTCAAATCCGATAGTCGGCTTTTTTTTCTCTATCGATGTTCTACGAACAAGAATCTCTTTTTTTCCGAATTAAATGGAGAATCCAGGATCTTTTATGTTTTTTACCTTACAATTTTGCTAGATACAAAACAATAAAATAAATAATATATATACAAAAAAAAAAGATTTTGATGAAATTCCATTTTTTGGGGTACTTTAGTTGATTTTACTCTGTTTATCCTGTAGTTTAATTCAGTTTTAATTTCGATGTATTCTGTAATGTAAATACAATGAAATTAATTGTGTAAAATGAAATTTCAATAAAATAAAAAAAGGAGTCTTCATGTCCCGTTATCGAGGACCTCGTTTAAAAAAAATACGCCGTCTGGGAGCTTTACCAGGACTCACTAGAAAAACACCTAAATCCGGAAGTAATCTTAAAAAAAAATTCAATTCTGGGAAAAAGGAGCAATATCGTATTCGTCTTCAAGAAAAACAGAAATTGCGTTTTCATTATGGTCTGACAGAACGACAATTACTTAGATATGTACATATCGCTGGAAAAGCAAAAAGGTCAACAGGCCAGGTTTTACTACAATTACTTGAAATGCGTTTGGATAATATCCTTTTTCGATTGGGTATGGCTTCAACCATTCCTGGGGCCCGCCAATTAGTCAACCATAGACATATTTTAGTTAATGGTCGTATAGTCAATATACCAAGTTTTCGTTGCAAACCCCGAGATATTATTACTACGAAAGATAACCAAAGATCAAAAGGTCTGGTTCAAAATTATATTGCTTCATCGGACCCGGGGAAATTGCCAAAGCATTTGGCGATTGACACGTTGGAATATAAAGGACTAGTAAATAAAATCCTAGATAGGAAGTGGGTCGGTCTCAAAATAAATGAGTTGTTAGTTGTAGAATATTACTCTCGTCAGACTTGAACTTAACGAAAAAAGGAAAGGTTCATAGAATTTTCTTCCCCTTCCCCTTTCCCCGAACTAAATCGCCCTAAGACCATTACCATTAATTTGTATTTTCCCATCAACTAGCTAAAATTGATTAACCCTAGGATTAGGATCCTTTTTTCTTTTTTCCTCTATGTGTATTTTACATACCACAGTAATTTGCTATAGAGAATTTCTAATTTCTATTAAATCAAAATAAGATAATATAAGATATTATATTATTGCTGGAAAAAATTGTTATTTGATTTGATACATTGTGATCCTTAACGTTGATGAATTAAGAAAAACGGAAAGAGAGGGATTCGAACCCTCGGTAAACAAAAGTCTACATAGCAGTTCCAATGCTACGCCTTGAACCGCTCGGCCATCTCTCCTACATAACTTATTATGGAAAATAAACTGAGTGAATAGCGAGTTTTCTTATTCCTGCAGTACAGGTACAACCGCAACCACTCGGGGGTTCCATAGTTCTATTGGAAAAATTCCTTTTGATCTAAGTGGAAGGATACAGGATTTTTTACTAGAAATTGCGCTCGCTATAAAATAAAAGTTTTAATTTGGGTTTTCCCGCAACTAAAGAAAAAGAAAATGGAAGAATTCTTCTTATTGCATAATAAAATAAAGAAACCTTAGAATTCCGTTTGCATAAGATACGCTACACCATACTATCGAAATCAAAAATAGGGTATGAGACAATTAATAACTTTGAAAACACGAAATAGTTGATAACATAAGTTGTTGTTCAGAAATAGGAAAGTGGAATGAAATCCAGTCTTAGTCAAATATTTCATATCTCTTCGTGTCCAAGCAGAAGGAAAAGGATACAATTTGAGCTGAGCGGAAAATCCATATCTCTCTTATCCATTTAAAGCATATGGATTTAGAGTAGAGCATATGGATCAATCTATTTATAATTATAAGAATCGAATGTGTTTGTTTTTATGTTATTTTGTGAAGGAATGAAAACAATTCTATATAGAATGGGTTGGGAATTATGCCTAGATCCCGTGGAAATGGAAATTTCATTGATAAGACCTCCTCAATTGTAGCCAATATTTTATTGCGAATAATTCCGACAACCTCAGGAGAAAAAAAGGCATTTACTTATTATAGAGATGGTGCGATTTGACTCTTTTTTTTGCTTTTTTTTAGCCCTACCTATACCTCAGTCTTACGAAAAAGAGAGGGGGGTTGGCATAGAGAGAACCAAATTTGTAAAGCAAACAAACCCACGCTTCGGGAAGGTGAGGCGAACTAACAATTCCTTCCGTCGTGTATCCTCGATTGATGCGGCTTCAGATACTTCAATTGTAGATTTGAGTATTGAGCGAAAGGTTACACCTACAGGATATGGTATGGTATGGATTACAGGCCAATCCTACTCTATTAGTATCCGTAGGCAGCATAGGGGAGAAAAGCACTACACCTAGAAATAGGAATCAACAAGAGAAAAACTTTGTTAGAAATTACCCCTTTCCTGATCGGTATCAGGGCTGGGAAGAATGGTTGGGATAACAAACAACCATCAGGTTTGTACTTTGGATACCCCTATAACCATCAAAGATCGTTGAAGTAGCTAATTCCTCTAAATAGGAGGCGTTGAGAACAAAGAAATTATTGGAGCTATCGTTTTCCTCTAGCATTAATAGAATTCATTGGTGTTAAGAAAAACCTCTTGTGGGAAGGTTGGCTAGAGATTTCTTGGAAAAATACCAGCCCCTTTCGGTTCATAATGAGACGGGACTAATTCTATTTTGATTCTATAGATTATTTCGCTTAGTACTATTATGTACAGAAGGGAGGAGCCGTATGAGATGAAAACCTCATGTACGGTTTTGGAACGGAGATTTTTTGAATAGAATGAACGACCGTAACGGATGTTGGCTCAATCCGAAGGAAATTATGCGGAAGCTTTGCAAAATTATTATGAAGCTACGCGACTAGAAATCGATCCCTATGATCGAAGTTATATACTCTATAACATAGGCCTTATACACACAAGCAATGGAGAGCATACAAAGGCTTTGGAATATTATTTCCGGGCACTAGAACGAAACCCCTTCTTACCGCAAGCTTTTAATAATATGGCCGTGATCTGTCATTACGTGCGACTATCTCCACTATAGAAAGAAAAAAAAAAAAGAGAGGATCAAATTTTCTAGTAAATACTAGAAAAAAAGGGCTTTCTACATAGGGATCGTAAAAACAACGATTTTTCCCTATCAGCTGTAGGAAGGAAGGACACTTCACGAGAATCAAAAAACGAAGAAAGTATGGCCTATACTACTACTCTATGGATAAAGTTTCTCAAATTGATAGAGAAAGCACCGTAAAGATCAATTAGTGAGCGACTGGGTCGATACAACTAAAAAAAACTGCTTACTTATCCCATGATATGGGGCAAAATTTAGGAATCCGCTTATGTAATAGAGCCGATCCACTAAGGGATTAAGCAGCGGTGTAGTATCAGATCCCAAAGATAGTAAGTTCTTTTTTCTTTCTTATGGAAAAAAGTCTTTTTCAAGGATTCTATAGAGATTTCATATATGAAACCGGGATAGTTACCTCTCAGAAAATTGAACGAAGGCTCTATATCTATCTATGCTTCATTCTTCTGAAGGTGGGAAAAAAGATCAAACTGATTATTGATAAAAATTAGGGTTTGAAACTTAGGTAATTAATTTCTTCTGCTTAACCCAAGAACAAATTGGATCGATTTTTGATAAATCGAATTCAGTTAAGATAGGGGAAATTCAGATAGCAATTTCTGAGCCGTATGAGGTAGGAAACTCTCAAGTACGGTTCTAAGGGAAGGAACTTCCTATTCCGACCGAGGAGAACAGGCCATTCTACAGGGTGATTCGGAAATTGCGGAAGCTTGGTTTGATCAAGCTGCTGAATATTGGAAACAAGCTATAGCGCTTACTCCGGGAAATTATATTGAAGCACAGAACTGGTTGAAGATTACGAAGCGCTTTGAATTGAATAAGACCATGCTCCTTCTTTTCATAAAATGGGTGGTTTGGTTGTTGATCCATTAATCAAATAAATTAGGTCGTAAGATCGAATCAAGAATTTCATTATATCCATTTCTTATACCTTCTATTTTATATGATATTTCATAAGAATAAACCATAGGGATAGGGTCTAGAATAGAAGTAATAAAGTGAATAAAAAGAGGGGCAATCTAAATATTGCTAATATATTAGGACCATCTTATTAATAATTCTAATGAGTTATCTTGGAATTTAGAATCAAATAAAAAACCCTATATTATGCTCAAGGAAAGTAGATATAGATAGGAGCTTATGCCCTCAAAAAAATACACTAGTTTCTTAAATTAAAAATAAAAAGATTTTTTTCTTACGTCGAGAAATATTTGTTTTTCAAGATAAACAATGTCCGTTAGGCACCTAATCTTTATGTCATAATAGACCCGAACACTTGCCTCGGATTGACTTCAATATATAATTGCTCCAGTGAATAACTAAAAAAAAAATAGAAGGATGGTAGATAGTAAAGAAAAGAACTAATCACAATATCTATCTTTCAAAATCTATCTTTCAAAATCTATCTTTCAAAATATATATCTTTCAAAGATTCACTAAAAAGACAGTTGGCGGGTCTCTTTGTATGTCTTGTCCGGAAAGAGGAGGACTTAATGATTATTCGTTCGCCGGAACCAGAAGTAAAAATTGTTGTGGATAGGGATCCTGTAAAAACATCTTTTGAGGAATGGGCCAGACCCGGCATTTCTCAAGAACACTAGCTAAGGGCCCTGATACTACCACTTGGATCTGGAACCTACATGCTGATGCTCACGATTTCGATAGTCATACTGGTGATTTGGAGGAGATTTCTCGAAAAGTCTTTAGTGCTCATTTCGGGCAACTTTCCATTATCTTTCTTTGGTTGAGTGGCATGTACTTTCATGGCGCCCGTTTTTCCAATTATGAAGCATGGCTAAGTGATCCTACTCACATTGGACCCAGTGCTCAGGTAGTTTGGCCTATAGTAGGGCAAGAAATATTGAATGGTGATGTAGGCGGGGTTTCCGAGGAATCCAAATAACCTCTGGTTTTTTTTCAGCTTTGGCGAGCATCTGGAATAACTAGTGAATTACAACTCTATTGTACTGCAATTGGTGCATTGATTTTTGCAGCGTTAATGCTTTTGCTGGTTGGTTCCATTATCACAAAGCCGCTCCCAAATTGGCCTGGTTCCAAGATGTAGAATCCATGTTGAATCACCACTTAGCGGGATTATTAGGACTTGGGTCTCTTTCTTGGGCGGGGCACCAAATTCATGTATCTTTACCAATTAACCAATTTCTTGACGCTGGGGTGGATCCTAAAGAGATACCACTTCCTCATGAATTTATCTTGAATCGGGACCTTTTGGCTCAACTTTATCCTAGTTTTGCCGAAGGAGCAACCCCTTTTTTCACTTTAAATTGGTCCAAATACGCAGAATTTCTGACTTTTCGCGGAGGACTAGATCCAGTAACCGGTGGTCTCTGGCTGACCGATATTGCGCACCATCATTTAGCTATTGCTATTCTTTTCCTAATCGCAGGTCATATGTATAGGACCAATTGGGGTATTGGCCATGGACTTAAAGATATTTTGGAGGCTCACAAGGGCCCATTTACAGGACAAGGCATAAGGGTCTTTATGAAATCTTAACAACGTCATGGCATGCTCAATTATCTCTTAACCTAGCTATGCTAGGCTCTACAACCATTGTTGTAGCTCATCATATGTATTCTATGCCTCCCTATCCATACCTAGCTACTGACTATGGTACACAACTTTCCTTGTTCACACACCACATGTGGATTGGCGGATTTCTAATAGTCGGTGCTGCTGCACATGCAGCAATTTTTATGGTAAGAGACTATGATCCAACTACTCGATACAACGATCTATTAGATCGCGTCCTTAGACACCGCGATGCAATCATATCCCACCTTAACTGGGTATGTATATTTCTAGGTTTTCACAGTTTTGGCTTGTACATTCATAATGATACCATGAGTGCTTTAGGCGTCCACAAGATATGTTTTCGGATACTGCCATACAATTACAACCTATCTTTGCTCAATGGGTACAAAATATCCATGCTACTGCGCCTGGCGTAACAGCTCTGGTGCAACAACAAGTACTAGCTTAACGTGGGAGGCGGCGAGTTAGTAGCAGTAGGTGGCAAAGTGGCTTTGTTACCTATTCCATTAGGAACCGCAGATTTTTTAGTCCATCACATTCATGCATTTACCATACATGTGACTGTATTAATACTTTTGAAAGGTGTTTTATTTGCTCGGAGTTCCCGTTTGATACCCGATAAAGCAAATCTAGGTTTTCGCTTTCCTTGCGATGGGCCTGGCCGAGGGGGAACATGTCAAGTATCCGCCTGGGATCATGTTTTCTTAGGTTTATTCTGGATGTACAATGCAATTTCGGTAGTCATTTTCCATTTCAGTTGGAAAATGCAGTCGGATGTTTGGGGTACTATAAGTGATCAAGGGGTGGTAACTCATATTACAGGGGGAAACTTTGCACAGAGTTCCATTACGATTAATGGGTGGCTTCGAGATTTCTTGTGGGCACAGGCATCGCAAGTCATTCAGTCTTATGGTTCTTCATTATCTGCATATGGTCTTTTTTTCTTAGGTGCTCATTTTGTCTGGGCCTTCAGTTTAATGTTTTTATTCAGCGGCCGTGGTTATTGGCAAGAACTCATTGAATCTATCGTTTGGGCTCATAACAAATTAAAAGTTGCTCCTGCTACTCAGCCTAGAGCCTTGAGCATTATACAAGGACGCGCTGTAGGAGTAACCCATTACCTTCTGGGTGGAATTGCCACGACATGGGCATTCTTCTTAGCGAGAATTATTGCAGTAGGATAGTGGCTAGGAGGATTTGAAAGGCATTATGGAATTAAGATTTCCCAGGTTTAGCCAAGGCTTAGCTCAGGACCCCACTACTCGTCGTATTTGGTTTGGTATTGCTACCGCACATGATTTCGAAAGTCATGATGATATTACTGAAGAACGTCTTTATCAGAACATTTTTGCTTCTCACTTTGGGCAATTAGCAATAATCTTTCTATGGACGTCCGGAAATCTGTTTCATGTAGCTTGGCAAGGAAATTTTGAATCATGGATACAGGATCCTTTACACGTAAGACCTATTGCTCATGCGATTTGGGATCCTCATTTTGGTCAACCCGCTGTGGAAGCCTTTACTCGAGGAGGTGCTGCTGGTCCAGTGAATATTGCTTATTCTGGAGTTTATCAGTGGTGGTATACAATAGGATTACGCACCAATGAGGATCTTTATACTGGAGCTCTTTTTCTATTATTTCTTTCTACGCTGTCCTTAATAGCGGGTTGGTTACATCTACAACCCAAATGGAAACCAAGCCTTTCGTGGTTCAAAAACGCGGAATCTCGTCTCAATCATCATTTGTCAGGACTTTTCGGGGTAAGTTCTTTGGCTTGGACAGGACATTTAGTTCATGTTGCTATTCCCGCATCCAGGGGGGAGTACGTTCGATGGAATAATTTCTTAGATGTATTACCCTATCCCCAGGGGTTGGGACCCCTTTTGACGGGTCAATGGAATCTTTATGCCCAAAACCCTGATTCGAGTAATCATTTATTTGGTACCGCTCAAGGAG